>NC_070639.1:24396404-24434559 GCF_947347685.1 Pleuronectes platessa | reverse complement strand
ATCAGAAACATGGACACGTTAATATCAGTGTGATAAGAGCTACCGAAAATGAAAAATGTATTTAACCTGTACTTAAGTGGTTCATGTCACATTTGCTAACATGGAGGAGGCGGGGTCTTATGACCTGTACTGAGGCCAGCCACCAGGGGGCTAGTGAGGCACTTTGGCTTCACTTTTGGGAGCCGTCATGTCGTCCATCTTTATTTAGTCTCCAGCACGATGTCCCCTCATGAGTCTAGTGATCCCTCAACTCTTCATCTCGCCTCCCTCTAAGAAAATACATGTTTTAGATTTAATTAGTTATTTGAATTCACAAAAAATAGGTGAAAGGCCAGGATTGACAGCTGGAGACTGATTTGTGATCAGTCAGGGGCCGTTAACAGTGTAACACTGATACCACAGCTCTGAGTCACGTCACCGTGAAGATGTCATGATCCAGGATCTGCTGGCTTCAGTCGGGACAGTGGGAGGAAGTGGACACGTGTCTGTATCTACAGTCTATGGTCTGGGATCATTAACACATCAAACCCTTCAGCTGTGAATGTGGGAAGACAAAGAACCGGGCTTTTCAGAAACGCTCCCAAATGAGAGGGTTTTAAGAATCAGATGGAGCAAATAGGTTAAAAGCTGCGACTCGTGCCGTGGTGTCAGTTACCAGCAGCTTGTTCAGAGGGAACTGAGGGGGCCAGGACCTGCTGCTCTGGGACCAGTTGTGAGGAAACAACATGTGGACGCAGGTGCTCTGTGATGCGTCTCTTCCAGGTTCAGGAGTTGTTGTCATGAGAAAAAGAAAGGAATGCAGCCAGTAAACAGAAACGTTCCCCTCTCCTTCTCAGATATCTGTTTAGACTTCACAGATTAGCTGGGACTCCGTCAGACTTGCAATTAGGCGCTCGTGCACGCTCGTGCACGCTCGTGCACGCTCCGGGATCCTCTCAGCCCCAGAGACGGTTCCGACCTTCCTGTATATCGGTTTCACAGCTCAGCGGTCCCGAGCAGAACAGCAGTAAACAGAGCGAGGACAAGACAAGAGGCGGATTCTTTACGATGAGCTTCCATGTTCTGCTGCCGAGCCGAGAGGAAGGTCACATGGTGGCGTGCCGAGAGGAGCATCACCGGAGTGTGACTCATCCTCTGTTTGGTGCAGGGTTCGCTTCACGTGTTCGTCAACGTGGCGCTTTGGGTTTGACTCAATGAGAAGGTTTGATGCTGCTCGCCACTGGACTCTGCTGCAGCTTGTAAACTGAAGCTAATGTTCTCCAGTAAAACCAATAAAATCCATAAACCTGACCAGTAAGTAAATAAACATCAGAAAGTTTCACTTTTCACTGGAGCTGAAGCAGAAGAGTCTCAAACACACGGACGCCGCTGAAATGTTAAGTGAGGACGTTCACTTTGATGGATGAAAACAACAAGTGTCTGATCTCATCCTGAGGCCGGACGTGTTGTCCCTCGGAGCCAGAGACGTCCATCATCGTCCAAACTGGACTGATTAAATATGGGTGAGTCACACACTGGGTTCGATGCCAGAGGCCACAGACAGACAGAAGATAGAAGTGCAGAGAGAGCGTTTTAGTTTTGAGTTGTTGATGGAAAACAGAAGAACATCAGCCTCTTCCTTTAATTAACACCATGAATAAGGATCCGCTTCGTGTCTGAGGCTCTGAGGGACAAGAAGACACGTCTCAGACCTGAGGGACAAGAAGACACGTCTCAGAGCTGAGGGACAAGAAGACACGTCTCAGACCTGAGGGACAAGAAGACACGTCTCAGACCTGAGTGACAAGAAGACACGTCTCAGAGCTGAGGGACAAGAAGACACGTCTCAGAGCTGAGGGACAAGAAGACACGTCTCAGAGCTGAGGGACAAGAAGACACGTCTCAGACCTGAGGGACAAGAAGACACGTCTCAGACCTGAGGGACAAGAAGACACGTCTCAGACCTGAGGGACAAGAAGACACGTCTCAGACCCGAGGGACAAGAAGACACGTCTCAGACCTGAGGGACAAGAAGACACGTCTCAGACCTGAGGGACAAGAAGACACGTCTCAGAGCTGAGGGACAAGAAGACACGTCTCAGACCTGAGGGACAAGAAGACACGTCTCAGACCTGAGGGACAAGAAGACACGTCTCAGAGCTGAGGGACAAGAAGACACGTCTCAGACCTGAGGGACAAGAAGACACGTCTCAGACCTGAGGGACAAGAAGACACGTCTCAGACCTGAGGGACAAGAAGACACGTCTCAGACCTGAGGGACAAGAAGACACGTCTCAGACCTGAGGGACAAGAAGACACGTCTGAGACCTGAGGGACAAGAAGACACGTCTCAGACCTGAGGGACAAGAAGACACGTCTCAGAGCTGAGGGACAAGAAGACACGTCTCAGACCTGAGGGACAAGAAGACACGTCTCAGAGCTGAGGGACAAGAAGACACGTCTCAGACCTGAGGGACAAGAAGACACGTCTCAGACCTGAGGGACAAGAAGACACGTCTCAGAGCTGAGGGACAAGAAGACACGTCTCAGACCTGAGGGACAAGAAGACACGTCTCAGAGCTGAGGGACAAGAAGACACGTCTCAGAGCTGAGGGACAAGAAGACACGTCTCAGAGCTGAGGGACAAGAAGACACGTCTCAGAGCTGAGGGACAAGAAGACACGTCTCAGACCTGAGGGACAAGAAGACACGTCTCAGAGCTGAGGGACAAGAAGACACGTCTCAGAGCTGAGGGACAAGAAGACACGTCTCAGAGCTGAGGGACAAGAAGACACGTCTCAGAGCTGAGGGACAAGAAGACACGTCTCAGAGCTGAGTGACAAGAAGACACGTCTCAGACCTGAGGGACAAGAAGACACGTCTCAGACCTGAGGGACAAGAAGACACGTCTCAGAGCTGAGTGACAAGAAGACACGTCTCAGAGCTGAGTGACAAGAAGACACGTCTCAGAGCTGAGTGATGACTCAGGCTGCCGGTGCTGTGCCACAGAGCATGACCGGGCAGAAACTGAGGGATTGAAGAGAGAGACTGAGGGAGGGGGGCAAGGTGGTCGGGGGTGCAAGGGGTCCCTCCTCTTCCTCACGTGGTGCAGTATGTGCTCAGCACCCCCCCCCCCCCCCGACCACAGCGACGTCACCTTCCTGGTGTCTCTGTGGCCGGTCACTGGGAAGTGAATATTTTAGTAAGTGTGAAAGTGGACAGACGGGACCTGGTAATGCCTGAGGTGACGTGTGGTCCTGTTTCTGTGCTCGGTGGGAAGGGGCCGAGGCAGGAGGGCGCACGTATGATCTGTGTGTGTGTGTCTGTGTGTGTGTCTGTGTGTGTCTGTGTGTGTCTGTGTGTGTGTCTGCTGGTTACAGAGGGGGATCTGGTGGTTGATTACCTAATGTTTGACTTATCCTCTTACTAGAATTTGCAACACAGGCTCTGATTTCAGTGGCGCCTCAACCTGAACAACCTGTGCCTTTTTATAGTCTTAACGCTGACCCACACACACACACACAGACACACACACACAGACACACAGACACACACAGACACACACACACAGACACACACACACACACACACACACACACATATATGTATATATAAAGGACGTCGTTCCTGGTAGTTTAAACCTCGGAGGAGTTCACTCCTGATATTCCCGTCTCTGTATGTTTAATACATAAGAGAATAAATAACTATATGAACAATAAGCCGGTGGTGCTGCTCTGAGCCTCACAGGAGCTCAGACAGGTGCTGACGAGTAATAATAAACCAAAAGGACATAAAATAAGTCTATTCAGTGATATGAGGTCTTTGTGGCCTGGACCCGTTTCCCAGCCCATCTATGGTTCCCTCAGCTGTGAGCGACTTGTTGTTCTCTGTCACCATGAAGCGCACAACATGACCACACAGACCCGTCTGGGAGGATGCAGCGTAATGTCCTGTAGCCATCATGTGTGTGAGTATTGTTGTGTTGTGAGGCTGTGTGTGTCTCTTCACTGTGAAGCACGTTATGCTTCTGGATTGTGTTCGTTCACACTTGAAGAATCTTTTTACTGCCAAATTCTTCACACACAGGAAAAGAACCTTTCAAATCTTGCACATATCGTCTCACTCACCCCCCCCCCCCCTAGCTTCACACATAATGTAACACACATGCTGGTTGGTGCAGAGTTCTTTAATTCAGGAACACGAGTGTTGAGCTGATCGTGGATCTATGATGAGCTGACGGCTGCTGGGTCACGATGCTGCAGACGTCAAACTGGAGGAGAGAGAAACAGGTTAGCTTCCTTTCTGATTTAACTTCTAGACTTTAAATAAAGATGGCCGACATGACAGTTCCCCAAAGGTGAAGCCAAAACACCTCCATCGCCCCCTGGTGGCTGGCTGCAGCACAGGTGATAAACCCCTGACCCAAAAGATTAGAACATGTTGAATCAAAGATGTTTCTGTCGTTTCAGGTCGTTCTTATCTCACTGATGAGTCTTCAAGTGTCTCTGATCAGTTTGGTTTGAATCAGTTAACATCTTGATTGACAGCTGACTCTGACTTGTGATTGGTCGAGCATGTCACTCGATGGGATTTTGAAAACGCAGCTGTCAATCAATCAAATCGGGTCAGAATAACATAAGATGTCAGAGTTCATATCTAACAGATGTTTATTTCATTACAGGGAGAGGAAGTGGAGATGTGTTCTCCATATTCATCTACAGTTTATGGTTTATGTTTTTATCATTTTAAACTTGTTGTTCCTCTAAACTGAGAAGGAACAACAACACACACTAACAATATAATAAATATAATATAATATAGTAATTTAGCTGTTTCTTTCAAGCGGGAGGCAGTTCCAAGAAAGAAAGAGAGAAAGAGAGAAAGAGAGAAAGAGAGAAAGATAGAAAGAAGGAAAGAAAGAGAGAGAGATGGTGTGTGTTACCTGTGAGATGTTGGAGAAGAGAAGAGAACCTGATCCGGGACTGAGCCTCTAGTTTGGTTCTAGAACCCGACGAGGCGAAGAGCAGCTGGAATCCATGTCCGAGGGAAACAGAATTGAGTAAGAACTGCATTCATTGGCACGCACACACAGACACACACACATAGACACACACACACACACACAGACACACACACATAGACACACACACACACACACAGACACACACACATAGACACACACACACACACGCAGACGGGCGGTCTCTGTTGTCTTGCCATGTTGTATATCTCCCGCTCTCACCTGGTTCTGTTTAGATCAGACATGTTAATTCAGCTTCACACAGGAGAGACACAAACACAGAGAGAGAAGATGGAGGCAGCTTCTCTGTCTGTGTTTCTCCTCCTCTGAGACGACACAGGGTTCATCTGCTGAGGCTCTGAGGAGCAGTGATGGAAACTCTTTCAGGGGCTTGTGTTAGAAAGCCCCGGTCCACACACTCCTTCAGAGGTAGAAGAGGCAGAGTGTCCTCTGCAGGACAAACCTTTGTGAGTGTTTCCTGTCTCGTCTCACTTCAATCTGCTGTTGACTCAATGACACAGACTCGTCACGGGTAGAGGAACAGGGCGGATTGATTTTCAATTACAACTGTTTTAAAGTCTGGACACACACACACACACACACACACACACACACACACACACAGTTGTTTATGGATCTCTTACCTTCAAGGTGTCGTCAGGCATCACGGGGGGGGCCGGCTGCTCCACCCAGTTGATCCCGGACATGAAGGCCAGGTAGTCGATCTCATCTCCGGCTGCAAACCTGCAGCAAACAAGCGTCCACATCAGAAACAGGTTCACACGAGTCCGGACAAATGCTTTCACAGAGATTTCTTTTTTTCAACCGAGCCAAGAATCATTTCCGGACAAAGAACTGGGCCATAGTTCACAATCAAGAAGAAAACAAATCCTTCAAACCGGTTCTGAAAACGCAGAGGAGCCTTGAGCGGCTCCACCCTGAAGAGCCGGGTGGTTAGTGAGCTCTTACATGCTGAGCAGGCCAGCGAGCAGGTTCTCAGGCAGAGGAAGTCTGGATCCCTTACAGACGCTCCTCGTCTCTGTGCTGGAGAGTCGGCCGGTTCTGGAGACACAGAGGAAGAAGAGACACGAGTGTCCAACGTGAGATGAAGAGCTGAGGGACAGGAAGTGGATCTGTGTCAGACTGCGGGTCTCTCTGTAGTGAGGTATTTTAATAAGTGCTCCCAAGAGGCTGGAATCTACTGTCACCTGAGAATAATCCACACTTCAGGATATTGATATCACTTCACAAACACTGAGCAGGTTCTGGTGAGTCAGAGCTGACAAGTTAAACATGAGATGAAGGGAAATGGAATGAGATGAAAAGGCTCTGCTCTAATATCCAGAAGAATCCTCTCAGACCTCACAGGGTTTCCACAGATCCAGGGTCTGATGACATCGTCCTCACAGGATGTTGATGAGCATCTGATGCTAACTGAGGGTTTCACCAGTCAACACAGAAGCATCAGGTCTGAACCCTGAACAGAGGCTGAGGTGGACCTGCAGGTCTGAGGGTTCATCTGGTTCTAATGCTTCACTCTCTGACTGCTGGAACTAATCGAGGCTCCGAGGGGCCACAGGCGGCTCCACTCATGTCTTGTTGTGATGCCGTCGCTGCCGTGTGTGTTTTTGTGTGTTTATATATGAGTGTGTGTGTGTCGCTTACTTTTGTCGGTCACGGTACTCGAGGGAACTGGTCATTTCGGAGAAAGCATCAAAGTTCTTCTTCATGAGGAGGTCCTGGACCACGGCCAGCATCAGAGGCCCGTCCTCCTCGGGCTGCTCGTGAACACAGAACCTTCGGCCCAGCACCAGCATCTCATGTTCTGACAGATCACAGCCCAGCTTCACCAGCAGGCCGCTGCAGGGGACAGACATGTTAGGACCAATTTAATACATATACTGATATTAAAGTCCTACATGTAAGGCCAGCAGCAGTAGATAGGTCTTTGTGATGTTTGAGAACCTGAGCGACTCGTAGGAGATGAAGCCGGTGTCTCCGGGGTCCCTGAGAGTCAGAGACGTCCTCATCTCACTCAGCTTCTCCTCTGGAAGGGATCCTAGTTTCCTGAGGACGTTTCCCACGTTGGCTTGAGGGAACTTCAGACACGGCACACACACACAAACACACACTGAGTTAATCACATGAGGAGAAAACTGCAATAACAGCCAACATGTGATGGTTAGAACTGGTAAACTGTCCGGTTAGCAAACGTCAGTTAACTACCGACCTCCAGGGGGCGCTGCTCCATGTAACTGAAGGTGTATTCATCAGCATCCAGGAGACGGAAGGTCACGTTGTTGATGCAGACGCTCGCTCCCACGTACAAGTCCTGAGCCTCGAAGAACTGAGGAGGCTCGCTGGTGAACAGCTGCTGGCCGGGCTTCTTCACACGGACCCGCTCCAGGAACCTGCCGCCGGGGATGCCTGGTGCACGGGGGGGGGGGGGGGGGGGGGGGGTCAGAGGGTCAGAGCTCGACTCTTTCCTCACAAAACATTCTCCCTGGTCCACATTTAAAATCTGTATAAACTGATAATATCTGTTGGTAATCTGTTTGACTCTTCTTCATTTCAAATTGTCGGACCTCTCATTTTGGTGCCTCACTGAAAAGTCTCTGAAAGTCTGAACTACTATTTATCCCACACTATGAAAGATATTAAAAACTAGAATGTCATCTGGAGAGCCACGTACCTGCACCAACAGCCTCCGGATGAAAACAGAATTAAATTCACTAGATCCAGATTTTTACTCCAAGTTTCCACTCACTCATAAACATCCGTCCTCTAATTATGTCCTGGTTTTCTTCTTTATGGGATGTTTGTACCTGAGTTCCTCTGGATGGGCTCGTACACGTTGATGGTGTCATCGATGAGGAAGTAGGAGACGATGAACAGCCGCTCGCTGACGATGGGATCCGTGGTCACGATCTTGGCGTGGAAGGTCATCACCTTCCTGTGCAGGCCCCATTCAGAGGGATGTATGAAGACAGGGATCGAGGTCAAACCCAAACAGGCAAACATAGTTCAGTGTGTAATTTCACTCTGAATAGAACTCATCCAACCTGTCCTTCTCCATGAATTTCTGGAAGTCTTTCTGCGGCGGCTTGGGCAGCAGGCCCCGGCAGAAGCTGAGCGAGTCCTCCTCGGAGCCGAAGCCGTTGTAGGGGGGCATCAGCCTCGGGGGGGTGATGGCAGGGGGAGCTCTGGGCTGGATCGGGGGGACGTCCTCTGACAGGAGGAGAGGACAAAGAAAAGAAAAAACATTTAAAAGAATAAAGGAACTCAGAGGGAGAGCTGAAACGACCGGGGGGGCGGCAGGTAATCCATCCACGAGGGCACAGCCGCCCGGCTCGTGACCCTGAGCCGACCTCTGGCTGCTCGGAGTCAGACAGGCCCCTCCATCACCAGCGTGACCAAAGACCCTAAAGCTGCCCAGGGCCTGCTGAGGGGGGGGGGGGGCACTGTGGACGCATTAACAACCACCTCTACTGGAGGTCTGATTTGTGTTGTATACATAAATAAATAAATATAGTATATATATTTATTTTCTAGGAACAGTACGACAACAGTTCTTTTTTTTTCGATCATATCAACTTTAAATGACGTCATCTCAACAACCTGGAGATTCAGACATTTGATTACACACCATCAACACACGAAGTTTGTGGCATCTGTGTGTGTTTGTGTGTGTGTGTGTGTGGGGGGGGGTTCATAGATTCCTCTGATGTCTGTGATGTTGCAAAGATGAGAGATTTATTTTTCGATCTTAAGAAAACTAGAGTTTCTGTGTTTCACCTGAACAGATCACAGATCAGTCTGTGCGCAGTGACACTGACACGCTGCACGTGATGGCTGGACTGTAATGCGTGGTTAGTGCCCCCCCCCCGCGGCCTAATCAGGTCCCGAGTTCTGTTCGCAGCCCGAGTTGTGTTTTAGTAACAGTACAACAACAGAGCAACACTACCATCTGGTGGACAAATGCGGAAACTGTAGAAACAGTCTGTCTCTAACAATTACTATAATAACAATGATTTATAACAATAATATCTAAATTCTTACAACATTTTTTATTTAGATTGAAATAATATTGGCTCTTGTTATTACTATTATTATTCTAACCCAAATGAATTGGCTTCTTGAGGCCTTAAACCTGCTCAAGTAAATGGTGAGTAAATATATATTGTTTCTTTTTATTGCTGTTCTTATGTGTGTTGTATTTATTGTGTTTGTATGTTTTTATGTTCTATGTTCATTGTATGCACCAATAACCAGAGCAAATTCCTCGTAGGTGTAAACCTACTTGGCAATAAATACATTCTGATTCTGATTCTGATTCTGATTCAACTTCTTATCAAAGTTTGCAGAATAATTAGAAAGTGGTGAAATTTACGTATTCTGGAGTATTTGGAAATGGGCGTGGCTAAATGGCTCAACAGCGCCCCCTCTGGAACGCAGCTCCTCGGTTTCCCTTTGACCGATCTTCACAAAAATCATATCCCAGTTGAATCGTGACCAGACAAACAAAAAAGTCTCAAGGGGCATTATGAAAAACGCAACAGGAAGCCCCCCATTTTGGCATTTATCATTTAGTTTACACAACAGCATAGTGCACCTGGAAAGTGAATGTGTTCAGGAAACAGTACATATATTTTTAAGTAATATTGTCATAGTCACCGATGCCGTATTTTGAGCGGTAGTAGCATTTGGTGAAGTCGTCGCAGTCAATGAGGAGGAAACTCCTACCAAACACATTCACCTCCCCCCCTACAGTCAGATCAATGTCCTTATAGAACTCCTCACGGTAGGCCCCGGCCTGACGGAGAGAGAGGAGGAGGAGGAGGAGGAGGAGGAGGAAGAGGAAGAGGAAGAGGAGGAGGAAGAGGAGGAGGAAGAAGAGGAGGAGGAAGAGGAAGAGGAAGAGGAGGAGGAGGAAGAGGAGGAGGAAGAGGAGGAAGAGGAGGAGGTTAAGGGGGTTACGTTCGGGGGCCTCAGGAACCACACACAGAAAACCACTAAAGGTAAATTGTGATGTGTGAATATCATTATTCAATTTGAGTGATTCATTGATTTAAACATCGTTCATAGTCCTGATTGGTGTCCCTGCTGTCTTTCACTTTGAGACGTACTCTGGTGCTGTCCAGCATGAAGCGCTGTCCTCGAATCTTTGAGTCGATGACATTGAGCATCGTGCGGTCGGTGACGTGTCCAGGCAGCTTCATGTGGGCCGGGCCGTGCTGCACAGAGAGAGAGAACCACACAGGCAGGTGAAGGAAGAGGAAAGATTATATTTCATGTCTGTATGAAAACACAGATGCAGAGAGACAGACGGAAATAAGGAGATTTAGAGAGAAGGGGGGGGGGCTGAAGAAGGGATGTGCCATTAACGCCGCGGGGATTTCCCATTGGATGCTGGATTCTGGTTCAACTTGACATTTAATAAAAGGCATCAGAAATAACTAAATTGCTGGACTGAAAACACACACACACACACACACACACACACACACACACACACACACACACACACACACACACACACACACACACACACACACGGTTGAGGCTGTCTTTCAACATGAATCAGGCTTCAGTCAGGAACTGGAGGAGAAGGCCAAACGGCTGGAGGGAGACTGGGAGCTGTCAGAGTGATGAAGGCTCGGTGAGACAGAGATGAAACGAAACCAGCCGCCCAGAAAGAGAGGTAATGCCAGGTTTGGAATAATCATCATCTACACATTCAAATAATGCAAAAACATATTAGTCAAGCTGTGAAGCATATTCTGGTACTTTCCTTCAAGGTCCCATCCCCTCTGAGAAGTTACACAAAGTTGTGAATCTCTCTGGAGTGTATTTTGATGTGTGTTTGTTATTCCTTCCCCTCCTGAAGTCAGATATCAAACTGTTCAACCTGCTCCAGGGGCCTCACCTTCAGCAGCTTGCAGCGGTGCAGGAACTTGGGCGTGTTGTCTCTGCCGGAGTTGGGGACCGGCACCCCCAGGATCTCGATGGTGTCGTCAGACAGGAAGTAGTGCAGCGTGAAGTCCTGTGTGTCTCCGAACAGGCTGGCGCTGTCGTCCCAGAAGCAGCGGAAACGCAGGACCTGACCGTCGTGGTCCAGGAACTGCTTCAGCGTGTCGTGCCTCTCTAGAGGCCGGAGAGGATTCATCGTCTCAACCTGGGAAAGAGAAGAAATCCATATTAATATCAATACTACCACACATAGGTTTAATGTTTACTTTTTGGGAAATATGTCTTCGAGGGGATGTTTCAGTGCTTTTTATTTCAGTGTCATTTGAGGGAAGCAGTGTTAAATTAGTTAATGATTACTTGTCTCCAAGTTAAGGGACAGCAGCTCCTTTGTATGTTGTATATAAAACATAACTATTATATAAATATAAATTATCAATGTTTTATCGACTAAATTGTTTAACTCTTACTTGAAAAAGATAATAAAATTCCAGTGAAAGTCTGAGTTTTACCACTGACCAAAAAAGTGAAACAGCTCATTTCACATATAAAGTGATTATCAGGTGTATGGTGTTTGATTGACAGCTTGATCGACTGTTTGATTGACAGCCTACCTGCTCCCGCAGCTTGCTGTAGGGGTCGTCGGGCACAGTCGTGGGTTCATTCAGAATCACCCCGAGCTTGGTGAGAAAGTTCCTGGTGAAGAGATCACAGCTGGTCACGGTGAAGGTGCGTGAGAAGAGCACCATCTGCTGGTTGATGTTGAAGTGGAACGCTCTGTAGAACTGGTCGTGGTCCGGGGGGGGCAGCGGCACACGTTGACGATGAATGAAAGTTCCTGTCACAAGGAGCAGCACAGAGTTAAAGAACATGGAGAGCTCATCGTTGGGTGATGGACCTTCAGCCAGTGGACCTCACAGAGGAGCATGTCTCACCCTGAGGGAAGGAGGTGTACTTCAGGTTGGACTCCACCACCTGCATGGTGTCGTCCTCCAGGTAGAAGAAGATCTTACACTCCCTGACTTTGTTCATCACCCCCTCGTCCCCCTGCACAGCCTCCTCGAAGTACGCTGCAAAGGACAGGACCTGGGGACACAGAGCAGCATAATGCAAAGGACAGGACCTGGGGACACAGAGCAGCATAATGCAAAGGACAGGACCTGGGGACACAGAGCAGCATAATGCAAAGGACAGGACCTGGGGACACAGAGCAGCATAATGCAAAGGACAGGACCTGGGGACACAGAGCAACATAATACAAAGGACAGGACCTGGGGACACAGAGCAGCATAATACAAAGGACAGGACCTGGGGACAGAGAGCAGCATAATGCAAAGGACAGGATCTGGGGACACAGAGCAGCATAATGCAGAGGACAGCACCTGGGGACACAGAGCAGCATAATGCAAAGGACAGGACCTGGGGACACAGAGCAGCATAATGCAAAAGAAAGGACATGGGGACACAGAGCAGCATAATGCAAAGGACAGGACCTGGGGACACAGAGCAGCATAATGCAAAGGACAGGACCTGGGGACACAGAGCAGTATAATGCAAAGGACAGGACCTGGGGACACAGAGCAGCATAATGCAAAGGACAGGACCTGGGGACACAGAGCAGCATAATGCAAAGGACAGGACCTGGGGACACAGAGCAGCATAATACAAAGGACAGGACCTGGGGACACAGAGCAGCATAATGCAAAGGACAGGATCTGGGGACACAGAGCAGCATAATGCAGAGGACAGCACCTGGGGACACAGAGCAGCATAATGCAAAGGACAGGACCTGGGGACACAGAGCAGCATAATGCAAAAGAAAGGACATGGGGACACAGAGCAGCATAATGCAAAGGACAGGACCTGGGGACACAGAGCAGCATAATGCAGAGGACAGGACCTGGGGACACAGAGCAGCATAATGCAAAGGACAGGACCTGGGGACACAGAGCAGAATAATGCAAAGGACAGGACCTGGGGACACAGAGCAGCATAATGCAGAGGACAAGACCTTGGGACACAGAGCAGCATAATGCAAAGGACAGGACCTGGGGACACAGAGCAGCATAATGCAAAGGACAGGACCTGGGGACACAGAGCAGCATAATGCAGAGGACAGCACCTGGGGACACAGAGCAGCATAATGCAAAGGACAGGACCTGGGGACACAGAGCAGCATAATGCAAAGGACAGGACCTGGGGACACAGAGCAGCATAATGCAAAGGACAGGATCTGGGGACACAGAGCAGCATAATGCAGAGGACAAGACCTTGGGACACAGAGCAGCATAATGCAAAGGACAGGACCTGGGGACACAGAGCAGCATAATGCAAAGGACAGGACCTGGGGACACAGAGCAGAATAATGCAAAGGACAGGACCTGGGGACACAGAGCAGCATAATGCAGAGGACAGGACCTTGGGACACAGAGCAGCATAATGCAAAGGACAGGACCTGGGGACACAGAGCAGCATAATGCAAAGGACAGGACCTGGGGACACAGAGCAGCATAATGCAAAGGACAGGACCTGGGGACACAGAGCAGCATAATGCAAAGGACAGGACCTGGGGACAGAGAGCAGCGTAATGCAAAGGACAGGACCTGGGGACACAGAGCAGAATAATGCAAAGGACAGGACCTGGGGACACAGAGCAGCATAATGCAAAAGACAGGACCTGGGGACACAGAGCAGCATAATGCAAAGGACAGGACCTGGGGACACAGAGCAGCATAATACAAAGGACAGGACCTGGGGACACAGAGCAGCATAATGCAAAGGACAGGATCTGGGGACACAGAGCAGCATAATGCAGAGGACAGCACCTGGGGACACAGAGCAGCATAATGCAAAGGACAGGACCTGGGGACACAGAGCAGCATAATGCAAAAGAAAGGACATGGGGACACAGAGCAGCATAATGCAAAGGACAGGACCTGGGGACACAGAGCAGCATAATGCAGAGGACAGGACCTGGGGACACAGAGCAGCATAATGCAAAGGACAGGACCTGGGGACACAGAGCAGAATAATGCAAAGGACAGGACCTGGGGACACAGAGCAGCATAATGCAGAGGACAAGACCTTGGGACACAGAGCAGCATAATGCAAAGGACAGGACCTGGGGACACAGAGCAGCATAATGCAAAGGACAGGACCTGGGGACACAGAGCAGCATAATGCAGAGGACAGCACCTGGGGACACAGAGCAGCATAATGCAAAGGACAGGACCTGGGGACACAGAGCAGCATAATGCAAAAGAAAGGACATGGGGACACAGAGCAGCATAATGCAAAGGACAGGACCTGGGGACACAGAGCAGCATAATGCAGAGGACAGGACCTGGGGACACAGAGCAGCATAATGCAGAGGACAGCACCTTGGGACACAGAGCAGCATAATGCAAAAGACAGGACCTGGGGACACAGAGCAGCATAATGCAAAGGACAGGACCTGGGGACACAGAGCAGCATAATGCAAAGGACAGGACCTGGGGACACAGAGCAGCATAATACAAAGGACAGGACCTGGGGACACAGAGCAGCATAATGCAAAGGACAGGATCTGGGGACACAGAGCAGCATAATGCAGAGGACAAGACCTTGGGACACAGAGCAGCATAATGCAAAGGACAGGACCTGGGGACACAGAGCAGCATAATGCAAAGGACAGGACCTGGGGACACAGAGCAGAATAATGCAAAGGACAGGACCTGGGGACACAGAGCAGCATAATGCAGAGGACAGGACCTTGGGACACAGAGCAGCATAATGCAAAGGACAGGACCTGGGGACACAGAGCAGCATAATGCAAAGGACAGGACCTGGGGACACAGAGCAGCATAATGCAAAGGACAGGACCTGGGGACACAGAGCAGAATAATGCAAAGGACAGGACCTGGGGACACAGAGCAGCATAATGCAAAAGACAGGACCTGGGGACACAGAGCAGCATAATGCAGAGGACAGGACCTGGGGACACAGAGCAGCATAATGCAAAAGACAGGACCTGGGGACACAGAGCAGAATAATGCAAAGGACAGGACCTGGGGACACAGAGCAGCATAATGCAGAGGACAGCACCTGGGGACACAGAGCAGCATAATGCAAAAGACAGGACCTGGGGACACAGAGCAGCATAATGCAAAGGACAGGACCTGGGGACACAGAGCAGCATAATGCAAAAGACAGGACCTGGGGACACAGAGCAGCATAATGCAGAGGACAGGACCTGGGGACACAGAGCAGCATAATGCAAAAGACAGGACCTGGGGACACAGAGCAGAATAATGCAAAGGACAGGACCTGGGGACACAGAGCAGCATAATGCAGAGGACAGGACCTGGGGACACAGAGCAGAATAATGCAAAGGACAGGACCTGGGGACACAGAGCAGCATAATGCAAAAGACAGGACCTGGGGACACAGAGCAGCATAATGCAAAGGACAGGATCTGGGGACACGATGGATTTTCACATTTTAGCTGAACATCGCTTTGTAAAGATCTTTGATAACAGCAACACGCAGATGTTAAAGCGAGGGGGGGGGGGTAGTCAGTGAATAATGGCTTTGAAGTGTCGTCCTGTCCATTAGTGCAGATTAACTCCACTGGATTAAACTGGTCCACCTCAGGACACCTCACCTGTTTGTCGTAGGCCACCCATGATGCCAGACCAGTGGTTTTTCTACTGGGGAGCGCCGACCAGTTGGGTTTAAACTTCTGTCCCATCAACAGCTCTCCTCCGATGCCGGGCTTCTCGCAGCCCACCATCATCGGGAGTCCATTAGAATAGTCAAAGTGCTGGGACTTGTGGAATCGCTCCTTCCCCAGCTGAAGAGCAGGAGGAAGAACCCATCTCAACAACTAGAGGCTCACGTGTACAATCATAGTATTTAAAATAATGCGTCAAAGCCAGAAGAATTAGGTCAAACTCTTAATCATTCATCTCTCTCTACTTTTAATAAACATCTTGACAGCTTCCCAAGAAACATTTAGGAGAAATAATAAAAACTATTAATATCGACGTTGTAGTTTTTAATGTTGAGTTTTCCTCAATGTTGATATCTGGCCTTTCTGTCACTGTGCTTCCTGCTGATTGCTACTTCTCTTGGTTTTGCTGTCAACGCACTTTGGAAACTCTTAATTTAAACAGAACTTATTATAAATAAAGTGAAGTCTTTTACATCTGGTGTCATTTCTTATCCTGGGACTTTAGGAGGGATGTGTGTTTAGTTTCTTAACACTCGGTAATTACAAAGGACAAATAGAGAACAAAGTATTTCATCTTCTGGCTAAACTCTTGGTTAAAGTTCATAAGAGAACAGATCCCCTTAAGTTATAAATGTATTTTTTTTATATGTAAATAAGTCAAATATGCTGCCACTTGTCAAAAACAACTAATAACATGGAATCACGTGAAATTAGCCTGTACAGAATCAGAAAGGATTTATTGCCAAGTAGGTTTACACCTACCTGGAATTTTCTTTGGTAAAAAAGGTGAATACATTGTACATAAAACATAAAAACACAATAAGTACTACAAAAACACAATAAGTGATTCACATAAGAAAGAAATAACTAAAACAAACAAAATATATACAAGATATAAATGCAAAAAAAGTATGTACATTCACTTTTATGAACTAACTGAAGGTTATGGATTATTTCTCATTAAAAGACAAAGAACAAGTGATTTAATAGAAGAATGTTTCTGTCACTAGAGAGCTAAGCTAACTACAGCCGCTGGAATCTGGGATGTTAGCTTAGCTTGATCTGAACCGAGGCTCAAAGTGAAGTTACAGAGAAATGAAGGAAACATTAGATAAGTTACCTGTTTATTGTTGGAGGTTCCAGGTAGAAACGGTAAAGACATGTCGGTGCAGTGGAAAACCAGTCGGTTGTTTTCTGTATTAAACTTTCTTCCTTCTTGTTTGGTGGCTTTAACTTTATTAAAGCTGCTGCTCTAAGGGTTCAAAGGCTCTACAGGTTTAAAAGTTCAAAGGTTTTATTGTCAGGCAGAAATAAGTTATCAAAGAAAACTAGAAACAGTCTGTCTGTCTGTATATATATATATACATATACATATATATATACACACACACTGGAAGAAACCTCTAGAACCAGACTGTGAGGGCGACAACTGCCTAGACAGGTTGGGTGAGCAGAGATAACAGGAGAGGCGGGACTAAAGCAACATGTTTTAACAAATTGGATTCAAGATTAAAAAAACTTCTAAAACTGAAGTAACATGTTTTAAATGTATACAAACAGATACTTATTTACTTTAATGGGCAAATAAACACACACACAAATAAAAGGTGAAACAATTAAACTGACAGTTAAATGTTTTATTTTTAATGTGTTCAAACATACACAGGAGACAAACCGCAGCCGTCAATACAGAAAACACATTTATAGCTAAACAAAATACATTAAAAAAATCAGAGACGCAGGGGAGGCATAACAATCCCCACAATCTATCAGCACTTAAGAATAAAGTTCACTTTTATGGCTGAAGCGGATTGATTATGTAGGAATTGAAAAATATAACACCTAGCATTGATTCTTTCGCGCACCATCTGCCACTGTGTATGATAACAGCATTACAGTGCAGTCTTACTGCTGGTGAAATGTCATTTTGATAACAATAAATAAATAACATTTTCTAAAATTCATTTTGCATATTTCTCATTATTTGGCCTGGAGCGTGGAGTATTTTACGAAGGTCTAATGAAGACGTCTCACGTCCCCATCGACTTGTCACGTGAAGGGTCAAGTATTAGAGAAGAGGGAGTAATGTGCAGCTTATGTAGAAACACGTCGCTACAAGCTAAATCTGACGGAGGTCGCTTGCTATCGAGACACATAAACCATCCAGCAATGATTGATTCTTTTCCCGTACAGTCCATCATGACATAGAAGATATGAGATGCTCGTTCTTTGGCCCTAAGACGCCATGCCGAGCAGGAACCCTCCGACGAAGCCACTGGTGACCACAATGTTCTTCTTCACAAACTCTGTGGACTGAAGAAAAGAAAACATGTCCCGGTTCAATGCCAGATCGATAGCTCTTATTCAAAAAGCATGTATTTCCTGCTTCTCCAGAAATGTATGTAGAAAAGGTAAAAGCTTTCAAGGTTACAGTACGTGGTTGCGTAGCATAATGGTTCAGATTAATTTAAGATGTAAAACGTCAGGGTGAATGGGAAATAAGTTCTTTGTGGCTTAAAGTCCATTGTCTTTGCATTTGTCATAATTTGTTTGAACAAAGTGCAGCTGCTTGTTCAAGTTTTAAAATCAGTTTAATCACAAGAACAAATTAAAACAAAGCAACACATTGGTTCTCACCTTGTCTACGAATGTGTTCAGCTCTGGACCCGCTTGCTTGGTTCCCTTCTTTAACTGTTTCTTGGCTTTGTTCACGTCCTTCTCTACTCTCTTCCAGTCCACCTGGATGTATCCAGTATTGTTAGCTATCTAGAGAAAGAGTCAGAGAAATCAAAAATGGATGAAACTCACAATGATTTTCCTTCTGTTGATTAAATCTGATCTTTTTATTAAAGAATACCTGCAGCAGCAGAAGACCTCCCCCTACAGCAGTGGCTGCCACTTTGCCAACTTTCTGGAAGAGATACCCTGCACACCTACATCAGATAGGAGACTGTGCATGAAGGTTACTCCAACATAACTGACTTCAACTGCTTTTAAAATGACAGTTCGAAAATTTGCATGGAAGTGAATGGCTTACAGGCGTTTGTACATATATGCTTTACAGACAATTTTAACTCATTTACAGAAAATACAAAAGCAGCTTTTTCCAGCTTCGTCTGAGGTGCGGCCCACAGACTTGATTTACATATTCATCAGCATGATAAGCCTCATCTCAACATGGCTTCTACTGGTATTTGTGTTCTGGTGCGTCTGATATTTAAATATCTGCTGGGTAGTGCAGATAAAAACTAGGCTGTAAGGCTAAAGGTGGCACAGTGTACATGTTGGACTCAAGTACACAATCAATGAGCATGGAACCTTTAGAAAGGTAAACAGTAAACATGGTGGTAGAGAACATGACAGGCCCCTGAAGGCAGCACAGGGTCTTTACCATCCACTCACTCCCCCGATGGCGATCTGCGTGGCCACAGAGTACTTCTCTGCCAGGGGCCCCGAGTTCTTCCCGAAGAGCCGGTTCCACCATCTCTGTCTCTTGGCGTATTCCGTCAGATCCACGACCTTGTCGTAAATCTCCTCCTCCACTTTAGTTCAAACGAGAAAAACCATCAGAAAACGATAGAACCGATGAGAGGCTCCGCAGCACAGACTGTCCGTCAAGATACAGCATCACAGCTGCGTTGGTGGAAGCTAACGACAACTTATAGAAACACTCAGTATTAATAACATGAGTCAGTCTGATGTTTCTTTAAGTTGTAGTTAGCTTCCATGACAGGAGCAGCTAATGTCAACTTGTAGAAACACACTATTTATTAATGATAACCTGGATCAGTATAATGATTCTATAACATATCGTTAGCTTCCATAACAGAAGCAGCTATTGACAACTTTAAAAACACAGTATTTATTAATGATAACCTGGGTCAGTATAATGATTCTATAACATATCGTTAGCTTCCATTACAGGAGCAGCTAGCGGTTCCCTCCCTGCGGTCGCAACTTATCAAAGTTCTTAGGCCCAGCAAGAAGTTAGCATGAAGATACAAGCTAAGCTAAAGTTGACAGTTAGCTACACACGCTCCGTCTGCAGAGTTTTAATGATCCGCACATGTCGGATACACGTGGCCGAACAGCCCGATGTCTCCCCGGTGTCCGGTGAACACTCAGAGATCAGGAGAGATCCAGAGCATCGGTTCACAGGCCTCCAGCTAAAGATGCTACTGATGCTAACGATGCTGCTTACCCTTGTCACGAGTCGCCATTTTGGAGAGAGAGCGGCTCTGTCCTCAGCTGCCTTCATGTGCGTCACTTACATAATCAAGAGGGGGGAGAGAGAGAGACACACACACTTTGAATATCATAATAATAATAATACACTGTAATATTAGTACTTTAATAATAATAATTATTAAGAGAGAATGAGATACACAGAGGAACGCACTATAATCACTCACAATACATACTATGATAATAATAAACACTAAAATAATATTTACAATACTCACTATAACGATATTAATGAGGGTCAGACAGTGAAAAGACAAAGATCCACAGACAGGAACACAATAATATACAAACTATAATAATAACACTTCAACTAGGATTACTGATAATTGTAATAATACTTTCAATATGTTTGCATCAGTTACAAGAACAATTTGGAGCAAGTATAAACATAACAATACTGTGGTGATGACATTTTATTATTCAGAGTCAGGGTCCGGGTATAACACAACACATCATAGATTTAAATACCGAAAAGCCAATGAGAGAGAAGAATAATACATATGAATATTAAAAAGCTCAAACATAAAGATAACTATACCAATGTGTCCACAGCTAGGATTGAGTGTAGTGTTAAATCCTATATTTGATATATTAAAATAAACTATGAATTTCACTATAAGAGTCACTGAGACATGCATCTGACGGAGATACAAGTTACAGTGAGTTAACATCAAGTCAATATCTATATATTTGGAATATTAGACTGTTTAATGGAGGGGGGGGGGGGCTTTTTTTTTGTAGGACATATGTTCAAAGCTTATATCTAGAGCAGCACTCAGTAGAGCTCAAACCTCCAGCAAGGCCCAACAGTCCCCTTATGACTCCCACATTTACATTCACCAGATCCAGAATTTAACTTAATTACCTGTTTTTTAAAGATTAATTTATTATTCTATGAGAGATCATTGAATATGTTCATCTCACAGTGTTAAAGAACTGGCTCTGCATCAACATTCTGAAGGGTTCTTCCTTGGGCCAAGCTCAACTCCTTCCCAAAATCAGTTATCTCAGCTATTTCATCCTGCTTGAAAACCAACCGACGGGGGTGAAAACATAACCTCCTTGGTGAAGGTAAAAAGTAAAACAACAGAATCAAACATTTGGCAGAGTTTACCTCTCTGGCTGCTTCATGAAGTGCTGGGCGATGTGCAGTCGACTCATGTGGTGCAGAAACACATTGAAAACAGATCAAACACCATCATGGAAATGCTGTGAAACCAAAACTCCCATAATGTAGAGTGTAGTGGAGTGAGGGGATTTGACTGGTGCCCAGTGTTCAGGTGAGACCACTGGACCAAGGTGTGGCTCATGAGGCTGATTAACCCTGAACTGGTCTCAGGCCTGGAGGCAGCAGCAGAGGGGACAGCACACAGGTAGATGGGAAGGGACTTTTGGGACTATCCCTTCATCTCTCTATCTACTGTATCTATCCCTCCATCCATCTATCTATCTCTCTATCTTCTGTATCTATCCCTCCATCTACCTAGGACCAGGACTAAAACCTTGCGCCATCTGAACAGTTTTTTCCCTATGGCAGTGGGGCTCACAAACAAGCCCCCTGCATCACACTGACTGTGCATCACACTGACTCTGTCCCTCCCCCCCTTGCACATAATTTATACTTTATATATTAGTGGCACTATCACCAATCTCTTAGCACCGCATGTTCCCATAACTCTGGTACTGTATATATTTTGTTCCATATTGTTGTTTTGTGTATATGTTGTTTTTATATTGTTGTTTTTATATTGTTGTTTTATGTTCAGTGCACCAATGAACAACACCAAGGCAATTTCCTGTATGTGCAATCATACTTGGCAATAAAAATAATTCTGATTCTGATTCCTATCTGTCTATCTCTTTATTTATCTATCTAACTATCTATATCTTTATCGCTCTATACTGTATCTCTCTTTATCTATATATCTATATATTTATCTCTCTCTAACTACTGTATATATCTCTATCCATTTATCTATCTGTATTTATCTCTATCCATCTCTCTCTCTCTCTACTTATCTCTATTTCTCTATCTACTGTATCAATCTCTCTCTATATATATATCTATCTCTCAATCCACCTATCTATATATATCTTTATCTCTCTCTATTTATCGATCTTTATAATAAAAACTACTGATTTTGTGCAACGTTGCAACAAACACCGTTAGCAGCCCCCCCCCCCCCCCCCCCCCCCACACCGAATTTACACGACAGCTCTTCTGACCAATGGGCTTCCTTGAATCACAGTTACGTAATCATAATACAGCGCCAGCGTCCAATCGCGGGGCCTCGGGGGCGGGCCCGCTGTGATGTGTGCGTGCGCGCGCTCACCCTCGTGCGCGCGACACATCGACCGGAGCCGCTCACGTGACGCCGGAGCCCTGCCGCTGATTGGCCGGGCCGGGCAGAGGGCGTGTCGACGGCAGCGGCGTGCGTCTGCCTGTGTGACACAATTACAACAAGTTTGAGCCGCAGGTCGAAGTTTGAGATTTGATGAACTGACCCGGACCCCCGGACCCGCGCCCCCCGCAGCTGCATGCGGCCGCTGTCGGTGCAGGAGCCGCCGTGTTTCCACCTGCGATGACGGCTGCGGACGCTGCTTCGAACGGATCGTTTCCTTGAGGATTTGGCAAGAATCACGCTACGCCCCGTTCGAGTCCTGGAAAGGTGCGCGACCCTCTCCCGTCTCACCGCGACCCCCGGAGCTGCTCGGTGCCCGTCGACCCGCCCGCCGCTCCCCCATGAAGTCGTGCGGAGTGTCGCTGCCCGCCGCCGCCGCCTCCGCCGCTGCCCGGAGCCTCGGCGTTGCTGGTAATGACGAGGAGAAAATGGCGTCGGGAAAAGCGACCGAAATCGAAGAGGACTTTCCGAAGCTAACAGCGCAGGAGAAGCGGAGCCTGGTCGGGGTGGACAGGTGAGAGCCACCGCGTCGGGGACGCTCCTCGCCCGCTGCTTTTCTGCCGTTGGTCCGGCGCTTCTGTAGCAGTTTGAAAACAACGAATGTCCCCGAGTAACACGGAGCTGTGTCTGTCCTCTGCTTGCAGCTCACTGTTTGGATTTCACAGGCTTCAAGAAGATGGCGCCAGAACGAAGGCCTTGCTGTTAAAGGTAAGTCCCCGTGTGGATCCCCGCTGCCCCGCTATCTGCCCGAACCAGCGAGGACCTGGCCCGGTGCTACACACCCGGGCTGCCCGGCCACAGACACCCACCAGCCCCGATAGAACCCCAGTTAGCGGCTGGAGCTGCGGCTCGCTGCCGGGGCAGCTGCCCTCAGGACCCGGGTTCTTAGTGACTACCGGGCAGCATTCACGTTAAACCGACCTGTGGGCAGTGTTCATCAGATGCATGGGGCCTGGAGCAGCAGCCCCAGAGGGTGATGTGGATCTCCACCCCGCTAACACCTCCAGCTGCTGTGGGGAGAGGAGCCACGCTAGGTGGTAGCACCGGGTCCTGTTGTTGTCGGTGCACTGTATTATCCCCAGGCTCCATAAACCGATGCACACACACGTGAGTAGAAACCACTTTAATGCCCCAGCTCCGGTTGTGTTTCCTGCACTAATCAGCAGTGAGCTCCGGGGCTCCGGGCTCCAGGTGCACGGTCCCTCTCGGTGTGTTTATGCGGGACTTCCACACGTGTCACTGAGACTCCACATTCACTTTATTCAGAGGGGAAGCAGCAAGTTGTCAGAAAGGTTCGAATGTGAGGTCCCAGCCCCGGTGAGGAGTCGTGATCAGCCCCCTGTGGTAGCATGTAGCGGCTAGCCGTCCAGCGGTCCTCCCCCCTCTCTCACACGGAGCCGGGCCGCTCGGCCGACACTGTCTGGGGACAAACAAACACACAAAGTGCATTCAGGGTTCCTGAAATAATGGCTGCTGGACGCGGCCCCAAGATGGCGGGGCTGGGGAGAGAATAACCCGAGCTAAACGTTGGCTAGCAAACTAGCAGCCGCGGCTAAGCTAATCACCGCTCGCCGGAAAAACAAAGATATGGCGACAGAAGGCGATGAGTGTTCACAACAAAGATGGCTCATTAAGCCCGGAGCTCGCCGGGGGTGCACCCGCCTCACCGGCCGCCCGGTGCACCACCAGGACCCGGGCTCCTGCCTCTTCAACATGTGGCTGGAGGTTCATCTGTGGATGTTGTTTCACTGGAGGCTCCTTCCTCATGAGGCCCAGACAACATGCAGCCACTTACTATCACTGGTTGTTGTTGTGGTGAGAGCCCGTCCAGCCAGGGAGGCGCTCACCATCACAGGAGGCAGGTTCCATCAGCTCCTGTACATGACACAGTGAGGTCTGCTGGACCTGGGGTGGAATACATCACATCCTCTACTCCACCATGATCACATGAGAGTATGAGGCTGTTTGAACTGATGGAGCCCACACAGTCACATTGGTTCAGTCCTGAGGAAGTGTCTGCTGCAGGCTGCAACGTATGATTTGTGTGTTTGATGTTGACATTAGGAAACGTGTGTGTGATTCTTTGTGTCAACATGAACAAAGATGGGAAGAAGGGGGGGTAAAGCTGGTGAGGTTCAATCATATCGTGATTTGATGTTTAATCTTTAAGTTAAGACTTTCCATAGCACACAGCAGCTCTCAGAGTTACAGGCAACAGCTCAGTGGCCCTACAACACAAAATGATGCACAATTTGTCTAGAGTTTATTTTTTGGATGGCAACCAGAGAACATTTTCTGAAATGTTATGTTTTATCATAAGACTTGACATTGTTAGGAGACTTATGTATGTGAGAGGAACGTACTACAGATGATGTCCGAATGAGACTTGAGTCATCAGCAGGAGATTCTCTGGAGGATTCACCACAAGTGCTCGGTCGATGACGTCAACAACACAAAACAGTCCCAGAAAACACCACAATACAAATATCTTATGTGGAAGTAGAGCGTCACACGTTGAGTTTCTGGTGATGAGTACCAATGGACAATGAAGGCTACACCCGGCCTCTGTCACTTCTGTGTTGGCGTGAACACGTCTCCTGTGTTTATGGGTGAAGGACGACTCTGGACCCAGTGTGGGGACATTCTCTGGTGTTCATGTCTGAGAGCAGCTCGTGCTTGAAGTGTGTAACTGTTCCTCTGCTCGATGGAGACCGGTGCGACTCAGGACATCAGAAGCTACTTGCTTCCTCAAAACAAGACCCAGATATATAGTGTGTTTTATTAGAGTGTTGCTGACTGCAACCAGATAACTGAACATGGCAATGTCACAGGCTCCACGTGTGAGATCTGATCTATTTCTGTAGAACTAAGAACCTGAATGCATCGCCTGCCATGTAACAAACATGAAAACCTCAATGCTCCAGAAACAAAACACGTCTGGCTTAGTTTGGAACATAATGTTAAAACGTGCAGAACTGTTTTCCACCCACTTCTTCCATTCAGATTTCCAGTATCGCGACATAAACATCACTAAACCATTCTAGAAAGTTAAAGTTGTAGCCGTTTTAAATTTGTGTCTGCAAAGTTCAGAAAGATGAGCGTACGTTAAAGGTGATTTTCTATAAAAAGAGCAAATTACCTCTTTTCTGTGCTTAAATTGTTTCTCTGTAATGACACATTGCATCCAGCATAATTGCTTTGTTGCACAGATGAGTGTGCGTGAGCGTACACACAGGCACAGACACACTCACTAATCATTCCTCCTCACCGGCCATCAAGAGTAATTTGTTTAGCCGTTTTTTAAATACTGACTGACAAGCTCCATATTTGGGCGTACAGCTGGTACTATGCAAAACGGCCCCTGAAGGCTCGGGAAAGCGCTATTGCTCGGTGGCTCATCTGAACATCACCTTTAATAAACATAGATTAACGGGCTCAGTGTTAAGGTCCAGTTGGAATGGGACCAGCTCTTTGTAACACAGGGTTTTTCTGTAACATGCTCAGGATGTTCAAGCTGTTCGGCTCAGTGCCGCGGTGCCGCTGCACTCGAACCCTTCACTGTTATCGTTTTGTCTTCCAGGCGGTGAGCTGCTACGATGCCCTCATCCTGAAAGCAGAGGGGAAAGTGGACCCGGACATCTTCTGTCAGCTGGGCCACTTCAACCTGCTGCTGGAGGATTATCAAAAAGGTGAGAGTCTCAGTGGGTGAATCATCCGCTCACTGTTCGTCCTTCTCAGAAATCTGTCTCTGGATCAGTTGATACCCGGAGGAGTCGTTTCATTTGTGTTGAGTTTTGAACATTGTCTCTAATCACCCCCCCTTCCTCTGTCTCTCTCTCTTTCTGTATGATATTCCTTCACGCAGCATTATCTGCTTACCAGAGGTACTTCAGTTTACAGTCGGACTACTGGAAGGTGAGTTTGACAAACACTCCACATGTGCAACTCTTTCCACTTAAGAACCTTCTGTTCTTTCAAACGTTGTGAATTGTAGTTTGTGTTGTCTGCTGTTGGCTCCACTTAGCTCTGGATCACTGCCGTGTTTGTCTCTCAGTTTGAGGTGCAGAACTAATTTCTGTTTAATATTTGATTGAACATCCTTCAGAGACATTTAACAATCTGCAAATTTGCTTTTGGTCGGCTTCCCTTTCTTCTGCTGCGTTTCCCCTCAAATTGGGACACGCTGGAATGTTTTAATGCGGTCTTCAGCGATTATGAATGTGAACATGATCAGACTCTAAACCTGACACTCACCACTGTTACCTTATAGTTTAAATTCAGTATTCCCGTATATGTACTGAGCCAAACAACAGAAAACACCTCGAATGCAGAGGGGAGTCAACTAATGTTCTGTTGTTGTGTTGACAGAGTGCTGCACACATCACAACACTGTTGGTTGGACGATGTATGTGATTTCTGTACGACACATGGAAGCACTCTTCAGTTCAGTGCATGTAAGGTCACTGAGATGCAGAACAAGTAAATGGTGATAAATGCTAATACTGAGTAGCCTGCATGGGCCCAGAGGAATGTCTCCCAGTTATAGATCTGTCAGGCTGTGGTCGAGGCAGTTCCTCATCGGGAGGTGGACTCCATTACAAGTTTGGTAGAAAAGAAAAATTAAAAGCAAATAACATGTCACACAAACTGAATCAACTGTTGGAGTCCTCAGTTGGACACAAGCTGGTGTCTCCAAGCCACAAAAATGATCCTTTTATATGGTCCAATTTAAGAAGGACACTCACAAGTTTCCTGTGTCATTCTGTATGAGCTCAGTATTTTCTCTTTTAAACTGAAGAATAACAATGAGACCTGCATTCGTTATTTCACTGATTCTGAGTCGTTACAGACGATTTGTTGGAGAAACTGTTCAAAATCCTTGCAGATTCAAAATTTTGATCCTAGACTATGAGAGACCCGATCTCCTCCGTGATAGTTGCTGGATGGTTTAAAAGATTTCACATAAACATCTGAACAGCGAGTCAGGGAAGAACCCTTCACAGTTCTTTGTGGATCCAGGACAACTTTATGGTCCTGCTTGTGATTATTGGGAGATTTCAACAGTTTTCACAAGTTTCTCAGAGAATAAAGAGCTGCCTGGGCCCTGATGGAAGCGTTCACGGTTACATATTCTCTTTTAATCTTTCAAACTCAGACTTGTTACTGTACGTCCTCGAGTTCTGCTCGTACGGACGTGTCACTTATGAGTTCGACTTGTCACTGTCCCTCCACTGAATTTCAATACGCGTCTCATTGCTTTTCAGACTGAGGTTGCATTTAAAAAAAAAAAATCGTATCTTTATCTGTTTGAGAACCACAGATTAAAATGGTCCAAATATGATATGAGACTCTCAGATTCCAAGTGATTTGTGCTGTTCACACTGTCATCAAACCATCAGACCTGCTCCACAGGGGAGATAAAGATCAGATTCTGGCCACTTGGACCCGCTGTGTGAACGTAGTCTGTGAAACCTGGTGCAAGCTGATTGGGTTAGGGTTAGGGGCCTTGGCAGAGGTGTGGCCTAACCACGCTGACGGGCCAGCTGTCAGACCAACGCTCGTTGAGTTGTGCTAGATTTTTTACCACTAAGATATTATTAGACCCGTCCTGCACAGCGTGGGATTCCGTGAGCGATGCCATCACACAGTGTGTACGAGCCCTTGATGTGCGTTTACACCTCATCTTACACCTCCAGCATGAAGTTCAACAAGCAGCACGTTATCAAGTGTAGAAGTTACACAAAGAAAAGCAACGCAACACCCTAACAGTTAACTGCAGAAACAAGTTGTTGTCAACATATCACCAGCTTTCAAAAGGATGTAGTAAACCTGTAAGCTCACAGTTTATTTATACGGCCGGTGGTTGCAGAGCTTCATGTTCCTTCATGTCGAGCAGTGTGTGTTTCCTCCTGATGTAACATCCAGTTTGTGTTGGTCTCTAAACTCCGGACGGAGATATCGGCTCAGCTGCTAAATGCTCGGTTTGGTGCCGACCGCTGTGAGAGCTTAACAATGAGCTGAGGGATTCTATAAAGCTGTCCTTTTAATACACTGATATTTATATATGGGTACATATGAGCCATATATGAATTGATTAGGCCGCTCATAAACGTTGGCCTTGTTTGCCCCTGATGTCCAGCCAGCGTGGAGCATGACATCACTTTTGCTTAACTTAGCTGAAGCCGCAGCGTTTGTCCTTCCAACAGCTGCCAGGGATTCTTCTGAGGAGGTGATCCAACACGGTGAATGTTACGTGTCTCAGGATTATTAGGATGGCCGTTGGTCCCTGCTCATGGGCTGGGTTCTAAACTGTCCAATCAGCTGTTTGACCGCGTCCAGCCCCCTCCCTGCTGTCAGTGTGGATGAGACGGCCCCTTTGATTTGATGGTTCACTGTTGGGAATGGCCATTAAACGGAGGTGCTAAGAGCTCGAGCGTGATCAGATGTGACAGCTCGGGGCTCCTCGGGTTTACAGATCTGCACCGTGTGGGGGGGGGGGTGAGAGCTCCCAGCCCCTGCAGGAGGATGATGATGGGTGGGGGGGCAGATGTCTCTTGGTGGCAGTGGTGATGTAAATAGCCCGAGTTTGGAGCCCAAAAGCAGAGCTGCTATTGGCCAGGGCCAGACTGGTGGGGTCGACTGGGAGAAGGGTAGAAAATGTGTTTTGTGTCAATGATGAAACTATATTGATTTAAGTTCAGTGAGTGGACATGTTGGCTGAACTCTTCTCACTCTTATCTTTTTATAATGTGTGACGTGTGTTATCTGGTTGAACAGTTGATTTGAAACGTGAACAGAGTTTCACTGGTTCTACTTCACATGATCGTTGGTGACGTCTCCTCATGGAGGAGCAGCGTCGAGCCTCCTTAAAGAACGTTTAAAGGAGAGTTCCTCGGTGAGATCTTGAACGTGTCTATTCTTACACCTGGTGACAGGTCCGACACTGGGGGCAGCACTCGGCCCCAGTAGAGTTAAATATCATGGAACCAGCAGGATTCCATTTGAGCTGCTTCTTCTACCAGTAAATTGCTTCTTGCATAAATGTACAACTCAAAGTGCTTTATCACAGTTGTGCAACTTATCACTTGGTACAGACGTGTTTTACTTCATTTTCCATCATGAACCGTTAAAAACACCATCAAGGTTACACCTGTCAACACAACTCATTACACTGTGCTGAAGAACGTTCGTGCTTTAATCCTTTTTAACACTTGTTTCTCTTTTCCTAGAATGCTGCCTTTTTGTACGGCCTGGGCATGGCTTACTTCCATTTCAACGCTTCTCAGTGGTAAGTGCTTCTCATTACACACGGTGGCTGGATGTGATGTGGTGGTTTAGAACAACTTTATTCCCTTTTCTGTGGACATTTTGGTGAAAACACACTTCTTACATTAAGAATAATGAGAACTTTTCATCTGTGTTCAGTGCAGAGGGAGCTTCAGAATACTTCTGGTCCAGTTTAGCACAAGAACTCTCCACCTTGTATCAGTAATGAATCTGGATCAAACCGCTTGTATCCTAAAAAGTTGGACTGTTTCTTTAATGTGCTATGGTTTCTAATATGGAAATCTTGAGAACTGAATGTTCCACAATGCAGTGCAGTGGATGCTTTTGAATCTTTGATATTCTCTTGATGCAGGAGTTGTGCAGGGACAAATACAACTTTCCAAGATTTCTAGCTGCAGCAGTGGGCCTGGTGTTATCTGTGTTTGCCTGCTCTCTGTGAACCTGGGAGGGCAGGAAGTGAAATATGTTTGTGGGGAAAGTCCAAAGAAGGAAAGTGTCTCTGTTAACCTGCAGTATTTTTACTGTTGGGTCAGTTGTGTGATGTTTGTCCAGGTCACGTCTGCCTCAATGGAGGATACGACCTGTCGGCCAACTGCCCTGTTTCTACAGGACACTGTGCTTATATTTATTCAAGCCTTGTTTGTCTGTTCACTGTTTTATAGTAAAACTCAATGCTTTTATCAAGTCAAACATCCCTTCAGTAGAGGTGTGGAAGTGAATCGTCTCTGTGATGTGGACGACTCTGCATGGATAATGAGACACAACATAATCCACCACGTTCATTTTTTTAAACGATGCTGCTGCATCATTATGACCATTACGACCAGTGCTGCTTCAGGATCAGGACAGACTCCCATTAAAGGTCCAGTCGTCTTTAACCGAGCAGCTGAGAGATTCCCGCTCTCAGCCAGCTATCAATCTGTCTACATGTGACTGCAGATAAATAAAACAGCTGATAGACGATGAGGTTCTGTCAATGTTCCTCCTCGTTTCCTCTACACACTGTTTACCTGCAGGAATCCAAAGTCTGCTCAAACTAGCAGAAACCAAAATGCTTCCAGCCCCAAAATCGTTCCCACATATTCTATATATTCACATGGATAAAAGCTGTTAGTTGCTTGTTGGGACATCGCAGCTGGAGCTGTGTTCTGCAGCTGAAGCTTCAGCGATCATCTCTTTTCTCAGTCAGCACGTTATCTCCTGCAGTGGACAGTGTCTCTGGCAGTTCACACAGCTTCTGAACAGAGCCTCTGCTGACCGAGTGCTGCCCCTCCACTTCACCCACGGCCCTGACAGATTCCAGTGTGGTTGCTCTGCGGAGTTTGTGTGTCCCCATCTCCGCGGCGCTGGGAATGTGACAGTGGGGGAAGGGAGGGTGTCATGTTGGGCTCTCGAGGATGGATTACGTCACCCTGAGCCCAAAGCCCAGAGGAATGCTGAGCTGTCAAATGGTGAACGTTACTTCACAGGGATGAGGTGGTGCTCACCCAGTGAGACACCGGACCAGTCTACATGATGCACATTCCAGAAACCAGCTTCACCCGAGAAGATATGAGGTCACAATGGATCATTTCTGATGAAGAATCTCAACTAGAACATTAAATGGAATCAATATAAAGAAGTGGCATTGTGGTTTTTTGCCTGTGTCATTCTGAGGAAATGAGCCGTTGTCTTCCTGTTGTCCGATGTCTTTTTGTAAAGATGAGTCGTCCCTCGTTCGCTGTGTCACATTCTGTCGTGTGGAAGAGACGAGCTCTCCAAGCCTTCACTGTGGACCCTGCCAGAGAGGGAGGGAAGAGAGGGAAGAGAGGGAAGAGAGGGAGGGACCAGATAGAAGAGGGAGGGAGATGAGTCGGAGGGAAAAGGGGCAATGAGTTCAGTGTGTTGTGTTGAGTGTGTGTCTGTGTGTGTCTGTGTGCACCCTGTCAGTAGTGAGCTCAGTGCTCTGCCGTCTCGCACAGAAGAAGGGCTTCATGCTGTTGCCATTGTTGTCATATCTACACAGTGTGTGACTTTAATTGGAAACGTGTTTGTTTTAATCTGCTCTTTTCTCTGTAGCTGGTTTTTCGAGCCGTAGAAAATTCACTGCTCACACGAAATCATCATTTCAGATAATTCACTGGGATTGTGAGAGTAGCCCCCAGGCGGCCCGCCCCTTTTTATAATGAGCTGAACACTTCTGACTCTTGTCATGTGACATAATAAATATGATTTACATTGTTGATCCACAGCAGCAGTAATGAGGACCGCTCTTTGCTTCAGTGCCACTCCTCCGACAAGAGTACAGTCCTCAGCAGACACCTGCCTTCGCTGTTCACAGGTCAAACAACCCCCCCCCCACCACCACGGGTACATCTGTGGGAAACTCTACACACACAGTTAATGTTCATGTGTGAGAAGAGAGTGCAGTTGACAGGTCTGTTTGCTGAGGGTGGTAAAAACATGATGGATGTTTTGACGGCCTCTGACGCTGTGGGACTTCTCCCAGTGCAGCACAGTGTCTGTCCCACTGTGAGAGACACTGTCAATGTGTGGCTGTGATGTCAGAGGGAGACTCTGCTGACTCCTTGTGTGAAACACCAACTCTGGAGAAACTCCGAGGCCAATTCTCCGTATGTAACCCGCAGGTCATGTCTGAAAACAGCTGTTATGACTCTGTAGCAGGACAATTAGAATATAGTGACATCATCATCTTGAAGTTGAAACTTAATGATGAAAATCATTAAGTCTCGTGAATTGTTCTAGATGATCTGTTGATCTGTTGATGATCCCCTCAGATCATAAATCAGATTCTGTTCCACGAGCTTCATGTAAATGAGTTTGCCTGCGATTCCAGAGTGTGGTGGTAACTCACCTGGAGACTCATTCAGCTTTCAATGCATATTATCTGCTCAATTTTATTTATTATTTTATATCTATATATAATAATATTGTTTTGTTTTCATGCGATGTCCCATGGCAACAAAAACAAATCTCAAACCACCTACTGCTTTTTCTTTAGGATTATTATTTGCTGTGAGTTCAGAGGTTGTCACACTCGTACAGTTATCAGCATATTATCAGTGTTTAGTCATATGATAATATTTGAGTTTGTGAACCCACCACAGATTGATGCAGTGGAACGACTCTATCGTAACAAGGTGGATTATTTGTATTGAACTCACTGTGTGTCTCTTATTTCTTCTTCCAGGTCAATCAAGGCGTTCCAGGAGGTTCTGTACATCGACCCCAGCTTCTCCAGAGCTAAAGAGATTCATCTGAGGCTGGGACTCATGTTTAAAGTCAACACAGACTATGAGTCGAGCCTAAAGGTAAATCTTCATGGTTCCAAATACTGTGATTGAATGTGAATTTTTTTAATTTGGGCTTTAGGAGCTGAGCTGGATACGGTTCATAAAAAATGGATTCCACCACATCTTACTCTTTTATAAACACACTTGTATTCCAGTTTTAAAGTTGTCCTGCAGACACAGAAATATGATATATCCTCTGTTCATCCATCAACCTGTGGTCCTCCAGTGAATGATCGACACATTAACGCAGGAGAATCATTTTACTTTCCTTCCGCTCTGTATTGTTCTGATGTGTCGTCAGAAGTTTAGCTCCTTCATCCTCAGAGCAGCACAGACTGGATCGTCTGTCCTGTCTGTCCCATCTGTCCCATCTGTCCCGGCTCTCTGAGTCAAACCCTGTCCCCCCTCTCACACCTGTGAGCTGCACACGTCCAGAGAGTCACACAGAGCTCTGTGACTGCAGCCTGTGGGTCTTTGTTCTGAGAGTCCTGGTTCCCTTCAGGCACAGACTGCTGTCTGATCCTGGGCTTTGTCCTGCTGCAGACGCTGTGTCACAGGGTTTGTTCTGTGGGTGTTAACGCACTGAGCTCATTATGGAGCCATTTCATTTTACATTTAAACTTGCATACATTATTGTGAATGCTTGTGTTCTTGTTAACTCTGTATTTATATATTAAAGCTGGATCTGACTGTCTGAACTGGAATACTGAATAATGAACGTTCTATACAGATAATATTTAGAGCCTGACAGATGCATATTAGTTAGACAATAGAGCACATAAGAGATTTTCATAGTATCCATCTGCGTTAAGGCAATTATTTCTTTTAATTTTTGCAAAATAATGGTTTGTTCTCTTAATTCAAGTTCTATATATTTGGAAGGTTGGTTGTATGGGCGGATATTGGTTTTATGAATGTGTGAGAAGGTGATCTGGATATAATCTGTGCCTGTAGATGATTGAGGTGGTTCAGTATTGAGCTGAAGTCGGTGCACGTGCTGCACGTCCTCACTGTGTTGGATGTGCCCCTCCCTCTCAGCCCTGGCTCATTGCCGCCACACACACACACACACACACACACTCACAATCACACACACTCACACACTCGACTGCCCCAGTTATCTACAGGGAGGGGGGGTGCACGTTCAGAGGAGCAGAGATTGAATAAAGGTAGAGGAGAGAAATGAGAGGGGAAACAGGAACCAACAGGAAATTGTTAGAAGATGCTGCAGGAGGAGAAAGAGATGATAGAAACATTTGTTATGCAGCTGGTATCTTGTATATTATCTTCTTGTGATCACATGCTTCCTGGTTTGATCCCTCAAAGTGTGTCAAAGTGCCCTTGAGCAACATTTGAACCTATAACTGATTCTGCATCGTAAGTGTATGGATGTGACATGGATTACAAATCTCTTTGACATCTTAACACTGGATGTGTGTGCAGTGCATATCCATTTATGAAGGCTGAGGTATGAAGTGATGTATTCTAAGAATAAACTGTAACCTAATTAGGAATCTGCCGCCACAATTTAGCTTTTAACTGCATCTCACTCGTATGTCACCTGTGGGACTGTAAACCCAATACTCACAATAACCTAATCCAATGATTGGCTGAATTTGCAGCCAATGAGAGGAGGAGAAATCACATTAGAGCGTTCATATTCATGCAGTGTGTATTTGTAAGGTGATAAGCCGACTGTCTGTGTGGAGGAGCTTTGAGCCGAGGAGGTGAGATAGAGGGGAGGTGGTGGGGGGTGTCTGAGCCTGCCTGCTCCAGCGTTAGGTATTGTGTGTCATCTCTCCACTGCAGCCGTCTGCTGAATAGTAATCAGTGACACCAGGATAGAAGAGGGGGAGAGAGTAGAAAGATAGCAGAGAGAGAGAGAGAGAGGAAGGCACGACATGGGGAGGGAGGTGGAATGCCAAGCTGACATCCTGCTGCATTATCTGCCTGCTGCTAGAGCAAGTGTGAAAGAAGGAAGGGAAGGATAGAGGAGACGGAGGGAGAGACCTACAGGAGGATGCAGCTCCAGCAGGAGTGTGATCTGCCAGCGGCATAGGTAACGCTATTCTGTGTGTGTCTGTGTGTGTTTTGTGACGTTCTGCCAGTTAGATATTTTGTGGTTCATAGCACTGCTTAGGAGGGAGTTTATTCTAAGAAGGGTCCTGTGTGTGTGGGTGTGTGTGTGCACGTGTGTGACGCTCCCACCGGCCCCTGGTGAAGCTGAGGAACCTCCAGCTGGACGGTTCTTGATTTCTCTCTGAATCCGTGTGAGTAGCTGCCGCTGCCCTACATTGCAGTCATCTGGTGTTTGCCTTTAAGGTTACAGCGTTTTCCCTCTTGCAAAAAAAAATATCCGCTGCAGTTGCCTGGTGGAGTCCGGCTGCACCGGCAGCACACTGTGTTCCCTCACTGTGTGCTATAGGTCTCACGTGGGCAGGTCCTGGTTTCAGAAGGTCCGGGACGTTTTACTGACCCACATAAAAAGCAGTAGTGGAGCCTTTTTAAAAACCAGAGTGTGGCTGAGTTGGATCGTGGTGCAGATTCCCAGCTGGGAGCCCTGAGGCCACTTATGGGTGCATGAGTGCTCCTCTAACACATTTACTGGATCCGACACCTTGAGTTGAACTGTTTTCACTCAGCTCAGGCACCCTCCATGTGCTGATGTGTGAGATGCACGACAGCACGCCTGAGTTTAATGAAGCAGAAGGTCAAATAAGGGTTGCTTGCACATGAGGGAAGTGGAGCTGTGTGCAGCCCTGGGGGGGGCTGGGGCTGGAAGAGAAACCCTAGAGAGTGGTCTGTGCAGCTGTGGGACATCCTCATGTTCTAATCTGTTGTATTGTTGGAGATATTGATGGAGCTGGTTATGTGCCACGCCCTGGCAGCCATGCACACATCTGCCTCACTCAGCAGCCCGGGCTGAAGTTCATGTGATGGGACAGGAGTCTTTTCTGAGCCTTTGTCCTCTGGTTGGACAGCAGGACGGTGGGGAGGCTGGAGCAGTTTGAGTGAGACTATCTATGGTTCAACCCCCCCCCCTCAGCTATCAATGCATCTCTCAAGTTACGGTCACCAGGGTTCACTCATGGCGTGTTGTAGATCTGTCTGGGCTTTTTTTTGTTGTCAAAAGCAGGTTTCTGAAGATTCAATTTAGCTTAGAAGCATCAAGACTCTCCAGTAATTTATTACTTTATCGTCTGAGACCTGTCGTTACCCAGAGGAATTAAATGTCTTCATCAAATCAATCACTGTTTGTATTATGAACCTGATAATCTTCGTTCCTCATGAAGTTCTTCTCCTCTTCTCCGCAGCATTTCCAGCTGGCTTTGATCGACTCCACTCTCTGCACTTTGTCCAAAGCTGAAAGTAAGTAGAGCTGCTGCACTGACCAGAGGGCGACGGGGGGGCACACAACACAACACAAGTTAACATTACGTGTAGCAGCAGAAAGCACATATAGAAAAGCCAAAGGAATATTTCTACAGAATATTTTTTCCTCTCCTGCCTCTGCCCAAGACGGGTTGCCTAGGAGACAGCAGAAGGAGAGCGAGGGAGGGAGGGCGAGCGAGCACATACACATACACATGCCCCCCCCCCCCCCCCCCCTCCCATCTGTCTTCCATACTGTTTGCAGTCTGCCCATCTGAATGAATCTGTAATATCCCTGATTTTAATATGACAAGAAAAACCCTAATTATTGTCTCCTCTGCTTCTTTCTCCTCAGTTCAGTTTCACATCGCTCATTTTGTATGAGATCCAGGTGAGAACTCATCTCTTCTGCAGTTATCATTCATGCTCATATGTTTAGATTAGTCTGATGCAACTGTTTGACTTTAAACCAGCTTCAGGATCAGTTTGACTCCGCGTGCAGAAGCCCTGTTCTCTCACAGTGTCACTGAGCGGCTGCATGTCAGGGATGTGTCAGAGGCTCTGGATGTTTTAGCAAACAATACAATACTGATGCTGCGGTTTCTTTGATAGCATCTGTTGTTCAATTCATTAATGACAAACTGTACAGTTCATACCTCATACCAAACCAAACAGTCCTTAAACCACATCTACAGTCACCACATCCACATATTTGTTTGGATCCAAAGTATAATGGGTTCTCTCTTGGCCCCGACCAAGTTCCCTGAATCTCTGTTCAGTAGTTTTTGTGTAATCCTGCTGACAAAACAAACACACACGGTTAAAAAGAAAAACGACTTGTTGCCAAGTGTGGTTTGTCCGTCTGCGTTTTCCTGATATCAAACAACATATTGTAAAGTTATTGTTTCACTCCAAACTGTCGTCTGAAGATAAACACGGCTCCGGAGGACTTCCTCTTCTGTTGTGTCTCTAGAGTCTTTAAAACGAAATCATGAGTCAAACAGACGATCAGTTGTGTTACCGGCTGTTGTGTGTGGCTGTTGTGTGGCTCTGCCTCGCTTCATGACAATCATTAGTCGACGCAGGAAGGAACCACTCAGACCCTCTGTCATTTATATGTCCCAAGTGTCAGCGCGTAACCCGAGGTGTCTTTATTGTGTGTAGACAGGAAGTCCAATGCCAGACTGTGTGTGTGTCTGTCTGTCTGTGTGTGTGATGGGGGTGGAGAGACAACTTGAGCTGATAAGAGATCATTGACAGTGTGATAGTGGGTTATGTGTGACCAGTTTGAGTTAGTGGCTTATGTGTGCGTTAGTGGGTTTATGTGTTGCCAGTGTGCGTTAGTGGGTTATGTGTTAGCAGTGTGCGGTAGTGGGTTATGTGTGACCAGTGTGCAGTAGTGGGTTATGTGTTAGCAGTGTGTGGTCGTGGGTTATGTGTGACCAGTGTGCGGTAGTGGGTTATGTGTTAGCAGTGTGCATGCAGTGTGGAAGTGTGACCCAGGACATTTTGTGTTACTACACATCACAGATGTCTCATGAACACCTTCCTTGTGTTAATTTAGTCGACGCAGTTTCTACAAAGTTATTCAGTTAATTAAAAAACATAGGCAGACAGAAATGTGTTGAACGTGTCAGTGATGAACGTTAACACATTGTCTTCTGACTGAAGCAAAGTGAACACTCCTACACACACACACACACACTCCTCACACGCAGGCTAGCAGGAGATGCTAGCAGCAGATGCTAACTCGTGGAGTTACTGCAGCACGACAGGTGTGTAGACAAATCCCCGAGTGAGAGGATTGAAATGAGGCATTTTGTAAGATTCACCTCATTTGAAACCAAGTAATTTTATCTGGCTTACTGCCCAAGACTGC
>NC_070639.1:24368116-24396204 GCF_947347685.1 Pleuronectes platessa | reverse complement strand
ACATCATCATCTTGAAGGTTGAAGGTTAATGATGAAAATCATTAAGTTTCGTGAATTGTTCTAGATGATCTGTTGATCTGTTGATGATCCCCTCAGATCATAAATCAGATTCTGTTCCACGAGCTTCATGTAAATGAGTTTACCTGCGATCCAGAGTGTGGTGGTAACTCACCTGGAGACTCATTCAGCTTTCAATGCATATTATCTGCTCAATTTTATTTATTTTATATCTATATATAATAATATTGTTTTGTTTTCATGCGATGTCCCAATGGCAACAAAAACAAATCTCAAACCACCTACTGCTTTTTCTTTAGGATTATTATTTGCGGTGAGTTCAGAGGTTGTCACACTCGTACAGTTATCAGCATATTATCAGTGTTTAGTCATATGATAATATTTGAGTTTGTGAACCCACCACAGATTGATGCAGTGGAACGACTCTATCGTAACAAGGTGGATTATTTGTATTGAACTCACTGTCTCTTATTTCTTCTTCCAGGTCAATCAAGGCGTTCCAGGAGGTTCTGTACATCGACCCCAGCTTCTCCAGAGCTAAAGAGATTCATCTGAGGCTGGGACTCATGTTTAAAGTCAACACAGACTATGAGTCGAGCCTAAAGGTAAATCTTCATGGTTCCAAATACTGTGATTGAATGTGTATTTTTTAAATTTGGGCTTTAGGAGCTGAGCTGGATACGGTTCATATAAAATGGATTCCACCACATCTTACTCTTTTATAAACACACTTGTATTCCAGTTGTAAAGTTGTCCTGCAGACACAGAATGATGATATATCCTCTGTTCATCCATCAACCTGTGGTCGTCCAGTGAATGATCGACACATTAACATGTGTCGTCAGAAGTTCAGCTCCTTCATCCTCAGAGCAGCACAGACTGGTGGATCGTCTGTCCTGTCTGTCCCATCTGTCCCATCTGTCCTGTCTCTCTGAGTCCAACCCTGTCCCCCCTCTCACACCTGTGAGCTGCACACGTCCAGAGAGTCACACAGAGCTCTGTGACTGCAGCCTGTGGGTCTTTGTTCTGAGAGTCCTGGTTCCCTTCAGGCACAGACTGCTGTCTGATCCTGGGCTTTGTCCTGCTGCAGACGTTGTGTCACAGGGTTTGTTCTGTGGGTGTGAACGCACTGAGCTCATTATGGAGCCATTTCATTTTACATTTAAACTTGCATACATTGTTGTGAATGCTTGTATTCTTGTTAATTCTGTATTTATATATTAAAAGCTGGATCTGACTGTCTGAACTGGAATACTGAATAATTTACGTTCTATACAGATAATATTTAGAGCCTGACAGATGTATATTAGTTAGACAATAGAGCACATAAGAGATTTTCATAGTTCATAGTATCCATCTGCGTTAAGGCAATTATTTCTTTGAATTTTTGCAAAATAATGGTTTGTTCTCTTAATTCAAGTTCTATATATTTGGAAGGTTGGTTGTATGGGCGGATATTGGTTTTATGAATGTGTGAGAAGGTGATCTGGATATAATCTGTGCCTGTAGATGATTGAGGTGGTTCAGTATTGAGCTGAAGTCGGTGCACGTGCTGCACGTCCTCACTGTGTTGGATGTGCCCCTCCCTCTCAGCCCTGGCTCATTGCCGCCACACACACAGACTCACACTCACAATCACACACACACACACACTCACACACACTCGACTGCCCCAGTTATCTACAGGGAGGGGGGGTGCACGTTCAGAGGAGCAGAGATTGAATAAAGGTAGAGGAGAGAAATGAGAGGGGAAACAGGAACCAACAGGAAATTGTTAGAAGATGCAGCAGGAGGAGAAAGAGATGATAGAAACATTTGTTATGCAGCTGGTATCTTGTATATTATCTTCTTGTGATCACATGCTTCCTGGTTTGATCCCTCAAAGTGTGTCAAAGTGCCCTTGAGCAACATTTGAACCTATAACTGCTCCTGATTCTGCATCGTAAGTGTATGGATGTGACATGGATTACAAATCTCTTTGACATCTTAACACTGGATGTGTGTGCAGTGCATATCCATTTATGAAGGCTGAGGTGTGAAGTGATGTATTCTAAGAATAAACTGTGACCTAATTAGGAATCTGCCGCCACAATTTAGCTTTTAACTGCATCTCACTCGTATGTCACCTGTGGGACTGTAAACCCAATACTCACAATAACCTAATCCAATGATTGGCTGAATTCGCAGCCAATGAGAGGAGGAGAAATCACATTAGAGCGTTCATATTCATGCAGTGTGTATTTGTAAGGTGATAAGCCGACTGTCTGTGTGGAGGAGCTTTGAGCCGAGGAGGTGAGATAGAGGGGAGGTGGTGGGGGGTGTCTGAGCCTGCCTGCTCCAGCGTTAGGTATTGTGTGTCATCTCTCCACTGCAGCCGTCTGCTGAATAGTAATCAGTGACACCAGGATAGAAGAGGGGGAGAGAGTAGAAAGATAGCAGAGAGAGAGAGAGAGAGAGAGAGAGAGGAAGGCACGGCATGGGGAGGGAGGTGGAATGCCAAGCTGACATCCTGCTGCATTATCTGCCTGCTGCTAGAGCAAGTGTGAAAGAAGGAAGGGAAGGAAGGATAGAGGAGACGGAGGGAGAGACCTACAGGAGGATGCAGCTCCAGCAGGAGTGTGATCTGCCAGCGGCATAGGTAACGCTATTCTGTGTGTGTCTGTGTGTGTGTGTCTGTGTGTGTGTCTTGTGACGTTCTGCCAGTTAGATATTTTTGTGGTTCATAGCACTGCTTAGGAGGGAGTTTATTCTAAGAAGGGTCGTGGGTGTGTGTGTGTGTGTGCACGTGTGTGACGCTCCCACCGGCCCGTGGTGAAGCTGAGGAACCTCCAGCTGGACGGTTCTTGATTTCTCTCTGAATCCGTGTGTGTAGCTGCCCTAGATTGCAGTCATCTGGTGTTATCCTTTAAGGTTACAGCGTTTTCCCTCTTGCAAAAAAAGAAAGATCCGCTGCAGTTGCCTGGTGGAGTCCGGCTGCACCGGCAGCACACTGTGTTCCCTCACTGTGTGCTATAGGTCTCACGTGGGCAGGTCCTGGTTTCAGAAGGTCCGGGACGTTTTACTGACTCACATAAAAAGCAGTAGTGGAGCCTTTTTAAAAACCAGAGCGTGGCTGAGTCGGATCGTGGTGCAGATTCCCAGCTGGGAGCCCTGAGGCCACTTATGGGTGCATGAGTGCTCCTTTAACACATTTACAGGATCTGACACCTTGAGTTGAACTGTTTTCACTCAGCTCAGGCACCCTCCATGTGCTGATGTGTGAGATGCACGACAGCACGCCTGAGTTTAATGAAGCAGAAGGTCAAATAAGGGTTGCTTGCACATGAGGGAAGTGGAGCTGTGTGCAGCCCTGGGGGGGGGGGGGGGGGGGGGGGGGTGTGAAGGGCTGGAAGAGAAACCCTGGAGAGTGGTCTGTGCAGCTGTGGGACATCTTCATGTTCTAATCTGTTGTATTGTTGGAGATATTGATGGAGTTGGTTATGTGCCACGCCCTGGCAGCCATGCACACATCTGCCTCACTCAGCAGCCCGGGCTGAAGTTCATGTGATGGGACAGGAGTCTTTTCTGAGCCTTTGTCCTCTGGTTGGACAGCAGGACGGTGGGGAGGCTGGAGCAGTTTGAGTGAGACTATCTATGGTTCACCCCCCACCCCCCCACCCCCCCTCTCTCAGCTATCAATGCATCTCTCAAGTTACGGTCACCAGGGTTCACTCATGGCGTGTTGTAGATCTGTCTGGGCTTTTTTTTGTTGTCAAAAGCAGGTTTCTGAAGATTCAATTTAGCTTAGGAGCATCAAGACTCTCCAGTAATTTATTACTTTATCGTCTGAGACCTGTCGTTACCCAGAGGAATTAAATGTCTTCATCCAATCAATCACTGTTTGTATTATGAACCTGATAATCTTCGTTCCTCATGAAGTTCTTCTCCTCTTCTCCGCAGCATTTCCAGCTGGCTTTGATCGACTCCACTCTCTGCACTTTGTCCAAAGCTGAAAGTAAGTAGAGCTGCTGCACTGACCAGAGGGCGACGGGGGGGCACACAACACAACACAACACAACACAGGTTTACGTGTAGCAGCAGAAAGCACATATAGAAAAGCCACAGGAATATTTCTACAGTAATTTTTCCTCTGCTGTCTCTGCCCAAGACGGGTTGCCTAGGAGACAGCAGAAGGAGGGCGAGGGAGGGAGGGCGAGCGAGCACATACACATGCCCCCCCCCCTCCCATCTGTCTTCCATACTGTTTGCAGTCTGCCCATCTGAATGAATCCCTGATTTTAATATGACAAGAAAAACCCTAATTATTGTCTCCTCTGCTTCTTTCTCCTCAGTTCAGTTTCACATCGCTCATTTGTATGAGATCCAGGTGAGAACTCATCTCTTCTGCAGTTATCATTCATACTCTTATGTTTAGATTAGTCTGATGCAACTGTTTGACCTGCCAGCAGCTTCAGGATCAGTTTGACTCCATGTGCAGAAGCCCTGTTCTCTCAGTGTCACTGAGCGGCTGCATGTGAGAGATGTGTTAGTATCAGAGGCTCTGGATGTTTTAGCAACAATACAGAGATGATGCTGCGGTTTCTTTGATAGCATCTGTTGTTCAATTCATTAATGACAAACTGTACAGTTCATACCTCATCCAAACCAAACAGTCCTTAAACCACATCTACAGTCACCACATCCACATATTTGTTTGGATCCAAAGTATAATGGGTTCTCTCTTGGCCCCGACCAAGTTCCCTGGATCTCTGTTCTGTAGTTTTTGTGTAATCCTGCTGACAAACAAACACACACGGTTAAAAAGCAAAACGACTTGTTGCCAGTGTGGTTTGTCCGTCTGCGTTTTCCTGATATCAAACAACAACATATTGTAAAGTTATTGTTTCAGTCCAAACTGTCGTCTGAAGATAAACACGGCTCCGGAGGGTTTCCTCTTCTGTTGTGTCTCTAAAGTCTTTAAACGAGTCATGAGTCAAACAGACTATCAGTTGTGTTACCGTCTGTTGTGTGTGGCTGTTGTGTGGCTCTGCCTCGGCTTCATGACAATCATTAGTCGACGCAGGAAGGAACCACTCAGACCCTCTGTCATTTATATGTCCCAAGTGTCAGCGCGTAACCCGAGGTGTCTTTATTGTGTGTAGACAGGAAGTCCAATGCCAGACTGTGTGTGTGTCTGTCTGTCTGTGTGTGTGATGGGGGTGGAGAGACAACTTGAGCTGATAAGAGATCATTGACAGTGTGATAGTGGGTTATGTGTTAACAGTGTGCGTTAGTGAGTTATGTGTTAGCAGTGTGCGGTAGTGGGTTATGTGTTAGCAGTGTGCGTTAGTGAGTTATGTGTTAGCAGTGTGCGGTAGTGGGTTATGTGTGACCAGTTTGAGTTAGTGGGTTATGTGTTAGCAGTGTGTGATAGTGGGTTATGTGTTGCCAGTGTGCGTTAGTGGGTTATGTGTTAGCAGTGTGCGGTAGTGGGTTATGTGTTAGCAGTGTGCGGTAGTGGGTTATGTGTTAGCAGTGTGCGGTAGTGGGTTATGTGTTAGCAGTGTGCGGTAGTGGGTTATGTGTTAGCAGTGTGCGGTAGTGGGTTATGTGTTAGCAGTGTGCGGTAGTGGGTTATGTGTTAGCAGTGTGCGGTAGTGGGTTATGTGTTAGCAGTGTGCGGTACTGGGTTATGTGTTAGCAGTGTGCGGTAGTGGGTTATGTGTTAGCAGTGTGCATGCAGTGTGGAAGTGTGACCCAGGACATTTTGTGTTACTACACATCACAGATGTCTCATGAACACCTTCCTTGTGTTAATTTAGTCGACGCAGTTTCTACAAAGTTATTCAGTTAATTAAAAACATAGGCAGACAGAAATGTGTTGAACGTGTCAGTGATGAACGTTAACACATTGTCTTCAGACTGAAGCAAAGTGAACACTCCTACACACACACACACACACACACACTCCTCACACGCAGGCTAGCAGGAGATGCTAGCAGGAGATGCTAACTCGTGGAGTTACTGCAGCTCGACAGGTGTGTGGACAAATCCCCGAGTGAGAGGATTGAAATGAGGCATTTTGTAAGATTCACCTCATTTGAAACCAAGTAATTTTATCTGGCTTACTGCCCAAGTCTGCACACACACACACACACACACGCATACACAGACTCACAAGGACACACACACCTCTCCACGTACTATTTACAGACTGCAGGTCAATGAGGTCGCCAAGTTAAAACAAACAGTGGCCTCACCTTAGACCAGGCAGCTCAGGTTTCCCCAAAACACAAAGCGTGTGTTGCAGTGGACACACACAACCACACATACACAAATGCATGCACACACAGACAGAGGAGTGCAGCAGAAACACTTAAAGCTGCCAGACGTGTTGAGTCTGGCCTGTCCTCTTCCACGCTGACCCTCCCCCGTGTGTGTGTCTCTGTGTGTGTCTCTGTGTGTGTGTGTGTGTGTGTGTGTGTGTGTGTGTGTGTGTGTGCTCGTCTGGCTGGTCATTACGAGTGTGAGGAGGTCTTAAGACTCTTTGTGTCTGTCCAGTTAGAACCATAAAACACACTGGACCGTCCTGTCTGGCTCAAACAACCTCTCTTCTCCGTCTCACTCCTTCTTTTCGGTTTTCCTCCCCCTGTCATTCCGTCTCACAGAAGAAATACAGAGCGGCGAAAGAAGCGTATGAAAGTCTGCTGCAGACAGAAGATCTTCCTGCGCAGGTGAAGGCGACTACACTGCAACAACTGGGTGAGTGACTCCTGCTCATGGTCTTCATGGTCCCAGTGCGACTGATCACAGCCTCAGCTTGATTCAGCTTCTGGTCATTTAGTACTTTGTGTGGCGATGAGAGGATCAAACTACTTTCAGACGGCTGGTGAAGGTGTTTGCATCAGGCTGTGAACTTTATTCAGTGAAATTCATTCTCAGGTCACAAAAACCAGTGTCTAGCAACTTTCTACCTGTTTTACCCAGTGTGAGTTTGTGTAGCAGAAGAGCATTGTGTTGCTCTCGTTCCCTTCCCCCACACGGGGCTGGTGCAGGCACGTGCACACAAATTGAAAATGATGTCGCGGGGGTGTACTTGTGAGGATCAGAGTCGATTAACCAGAGCCACAGAAACATTGTGATGTCGCTCTGGATTGGAGGGAATTTAAAAGTTCACATTTTTATTCACACAACCTTTGAAAATGTAAATATAAGTATGAGGCAATGTGAAGAAGAGGGCCTGACATGTGCGGGTCTGTAACAGTAAGAACAGGTTTAGTCCTTCAGATGTGTAATATCTATACTGGGTCATGGTCAGAGCAGCAGTTTACTGGAAACTGCTCTACATCACCCAGTTAGTTCTGAGGTTGAAAGATCAGCTCATCTGTTTGTTTTTAGATAATTCAGAATAGAGCTGCAACAACTATTCAATCAAATAATTAGTCAATCTCTGAACAAATGTTTATTTTTAATCTATTCATAGACAAACATGCTGAAGTGTTTCAGTTTAACCCTTTTCTTTGTCGAGGTATAATAATAATAATAATCTGAACATTTCTTGGCTGATTGAAAGTTTAGAGGACACTGTTCTACTTTCTGAAAGGACTGACGAAATAATCTATAATAATTATTAGTTTGATGTCTAATCTAGAATAAAGTGACTCCAGATAAAGTGTCTAGAAGAAGCTGAGACATGTCTATGGGATGTGTTGCATCCTCATGACAATTCAGATTAACCAGTTTTATAATTTAGTTTTAAGAAAATAGAATCTGACACTCGAGTGTTTGAGCTGCTCAGGAGAAGTTGTGTGTCAGCGCAGTGGTGGTAGTTGTGTAGCAGCATTTCAGTGCTCTTCACTCACGGTAGGTTCCTGGAGTTTGTTGTCTTTGTAATGATATTATTAACGTTTATTATTTCTATGAAATCCCATCTGCTCCACATCACAGTGAGGTCACATGATGTTCACTGTCAACACACTGATCAAGTGAATGTGTCTCTCTGAAGTTAAAACAATCCATCATGTGGGGATTTGATTTAAAACATAACTTGTAACATGTGTTTTAAGAAAGGTTGATTATATTAATATAAACTTTGACTGTCTTCATCAGACAAGTTTCTGTGTGAATGGAGAGAGAGAGAGATTTCCATTTTCTAGCTCTCCGCAGTGCAGACGACAGCCCCCCTCCCCCCCCCACCACCACCACCACCACCACCACCACACTCACCCAGTTGTAAAACCATTCCCAGTCTAACTGGCTGGGGTTGTCATGGGGACCTGTGGAGTTTGTCACAGGTGTACAGGATGGTGTGCGGTCGCCTGTGATTTGTTGTAAATTGCGTGTCTGCGTTAGTGTGTGTGTGAACGCCCCCTCCCCCCCCCCTCTTTGTCTGCCTCTCGTGTTCCTTCCTTCATTCGACGGCTCTGAGGGGAAACTTGTTTTCTTTGAGTCTCGTCCGTTTGCACACGAGTCAGTCGTCCTCTCCTCTGATTGGAGGATTCAGGTCCTCGACTCTGTGCTGCTGTGTTCTCCCTGTGACGGCTTCTTTCCGGAGCAGCTGTTTGAGTTACAGATGTTCGATGTGATCCCTGACCGCTCTGCTCTGCTCCTCCAGGCTGGATGCATCACACGGTGGAGCAGCTCGGGGATAAAGGCACCAAGGACAGCTATGCTATCCAGTGTCTGCAGAAGTCTTTAGAAGCCGACCCGAACTCTGGCCAGTCCTGGTACTTCCTCGGCAGGTAAGATGAACGAGTGTTTGTGTGTTTTACATCACGAGACACCGACCGCACACTTGTGTGAGTCCTGGTTCGACTGTTTGTTTAGCTAAGAGCCATCTGCCCTCGTGCTGTGACAGTCATCTTGGCTACATGAGTCTTTAGATGCTTGAATGAACTCGGGGGTGATAAAAGCTCGACAGGTCAAGTGGAGGCACGTGATCCACTCACTCCTGTTTCTGAGCGGCTGTTTCTCCTGAGGGCAAACACACACTGAACGCTCACTACACTGGAGCGGATTGACAGACGCCCCCCCCCGAGGTCCAGGCCGTCCTTTTAGGTGTTAGCGAGGCTCGGCTACATCCTGTGACATCAGCCGTTTACACCGAGCTGCTTCAGCCTGAACATCCTGATAAACAAGAACTACATTTCTCCAGTGAGCTGCACAACATCACCCCATAGGTTTATGAACCTACACATCAAATCTGACCTCCGACCTTTTCAAGACCTCCACCTGTTTAAAGCTGATTTCAGACCTTCACGAAAAGTCTGGACCCTTTCTGGAGGGGCTGTATGTGAGGATGAAACTATTCAAGACAGTTGCTTCAGACATGTTCTTGAACCTTTCCTCCCACTTCCCCTTGAGAAAAGCCCAGAACCCGTCTGAGTGAGTTCATGAGAGAACACAGCAGGAGGAGGTCCTCATTCACAGCGACAGACCTGAAACTGGAAGAATACAAATAGATCCATTAGCCTGTGAATCGCTTCTCTATTCTCTACTGAAGAGCAATTTCCAGAAAGTGTCCAGACACTTTCCAGAGTAACAACACTGGGTTTTAGCTCCCGCAGTAACTGGTTAGTTGAACTGGTTTACTGTGTGTGTGTGATTAGTGCAGCCGGAGGGACAGTTAACCGAGCAGCTGCTGCTTGTGAAGGACACAGCTCGTTAAAGTGACGCTGTCGTCAGAGTTCTAACAAAGTGAAAGTAAAGTAAAAGTTTCCCTAAAGGAATCGAGTGTGAAATGATCTGTGGACAGTAGTAAACTCTCAGCTGTCAGATTGACAGATGGCTCATGGGTATGATTTACAAATGTAAGAATTCATCTCAGTGCAACAAAGTTTTACTGTCTCTTTGTGACTCCACCTGAGAGCTGATGACTCCACTTCTCTCTTCCTCCTTCTCAGGTGCTACTCCAGTATTGGGAAGGTGCAGGATGCCTTCATCTCCTACCGCCAGTCCATTGACAAGTCTGAGGCCAGTGCTGACACCTGGTGCTCCATAGGGTAAGAGCAGAGCTGGCACTGGGTTGTTAAACTGAGAGGTCACAAGCAGAGAGAGGTGAACGTCTGTAAAGTCCGAGGGGGGGGGAGGGGGACGACAAATAGCTGGTTTATAGCGGCTCCTCTGACCCGGGGTGTTCAGTGCTCGGGCCTCGTGGCTCTCAGGAAGCCTCTGAGATGCAGCAGCTGCAGTGCGACAGAGGACCTGAGGAGAGATAACGCAGCAGTCGGAGGGCGAGGGAGGATATAAATAGACGTATGAAGGGGGGGGGGGGGGGGGGGGGGGGTGGTGTCCTCTGGGAGCCTGAGATAGATCAAAGATATGACGCAAAATCCTGGAGAATGGCAAGAAAATCCCCCCCCCCCCCTCTGTGCCTCTGCTCCAGGGTGCTGTACCAGCAGCAGAACCAGCCTATGGACGCACTGCAGGCCTACATCTGTGCTGTTCAGCTGGACCACAGCCACGCCGCTGCCTGGATGGACCTGGGCACGCTCTACGAGTCCTGTGGCCAGCCGCACGACGCCATCAAGTGCTACCTGAACGCCACGCGCAGCCGGGCCTGCCTCAACACGGCCGCGCTCACACAGCGCATCAAGCTGCTGCAGGTAGGGCGGTTTACACCAGTTACTACCCAGCACCCTGCCCTGTGTGTTAGATGTTGTGTAGTACGTGTCGATAAGTGCTGTGTGTTATTGCAAAGCATTGCCAAAGCAATCGGCTGTTTAAATGCAGATTGTGCTTTTGTCATTTTGATTTCTGACCACCGAGATATGAATAATGATTCATATTGATGTCTTGAAACACATTTCTCTCACTGGTAATTGCAAAGCATACTTTCATTGCATTTTACATTTCTGTTTTATTCTGTATACAGTTGCCTAGAACGCCACCGTAGTTTTGTAGTTTGACTTTCCTGTTCAACCCAAGCTCAGCACTAAAGTTTGTGTCTTACACAATTTCTCCTAGGCTCAGTTGTGTAACCTACAGCCAGGTAGTCTGCAGAATAAGAGTAAAATGCTTCCTAGTATTGAGGAGGCATGGAGCCTACCCATTCCTGCTGAGCTCACGTCCAGGCAGGGGGCCTTGAACACTGCACAGGCACAGCAGGTGAGATCCAGCTTATGCAAGAGTCTCCGGCCTCTTGGAAACTTTCTGAACCATAAATCTATAAGAGCTGCTGAAGCCGAGGCCTCGCTCCGACGCCTTCAGGGGTTCGATCTCTATCAGAAAAAAACTGGTGTTTCCATAATTCTGGTGTCCACTCATTCCTCCAGCATGAAGCTGAGGACTGAAGCACAGAGGAAACCGTCTGAGGGAATTGGAGCGAGGCCCGACAGTAAACTGCTGTAATCTATTACTGGAGCATAGTGGACCTTCATAGTGTTGATCCAACAAGATCATTTGAGATCATTAAGTGATGCTGCAGAGCTGCTGGTTCTGTCCCATAACTCAAAAGAGTCGATGCAACACTGCGAGGCTGAAACCGCTTAATGGCGTCTTCACCTTAAGAAGCATCAGCGCATCCCAAGTGTTCCTGTTTAAATTATCTTTTGTATTTGTCAAATCCCTCTTTTGAAAATGAGACAAATCTCAGACGTGCACCTGAAGACCCCCCCCCACCTCACCCCCATCAACACTTCACTTTTATTTGGTCGTATTTTTCCCGTCTCATGCAGCTCTGGCTACTCGAGTGACATCATCCTCTTTTGGTTATGAATCATTTCAGTGAATCTGCTCGATGTGTGCTCAACCAAACACAAACCTTTCACATGTAGAAGCAGGTTTAGGTTTTTATCTGGAAACACCGACACAGATTTAATAAAGTGTCCCCAACAATGGAAACAGCTCATTTTGGTCTGCACGTCTAAGAAACCCTAATTCTTCATTATGTCTCATCTTAAACGCAGCATGAATACTCTGATTATGACCTGATCACCTTAATCAACCCCCACCAGGTAGATTAAGGTGATCACAATTAAGACATTTTAATCAGAGTATTTTCAGAAATGACATATTTAAATGCTCAGATCGTTTTGCATGTCAATGTAGTGAATTCAGTGTTTTCTGCAGAAAAGTATGAATTTGCTGTTTTTTCCCTTTGAGTCACTTCATCAGGGCTCGTTGAGTGTTTGTGTGAATGACTTGACGCTCGGCCGATGGTTGTTGGTTCAGCGAGTCGTCACAAACTGTGTCTCTGTGCTGGATTCGTTAGGCCTGCAAGGGGGAGGGAGGCCAGCCGGCCAGTAACCACACAGACCCACAGGCCAGTCCGGCCAAGAGGAAACGCACTGCCAGCCCCGCCAAGGTACGGCTGAGACCAGCAACTCCACGTTTCCACTGGGTGTCACTGAGATGAGCGCTGACCTCAGACCTGTTCTTTCTGTCTCACCTTCAGAGCGTGGCAGACTCGTGGGCCAACAGCACCGATCAGCAGCAGATCCCCGGCTGGTACCTGACGCCACAGAAGCTCCAGGTGAGGAGCAGCACGTCTGTAGGAGGTTCACCATCTGATGTAGAAGCTGGTTTCATGTAGTCCTACATTACAACTCAGAACAGGCTTCTTCAGATAACCACTGTAACTTGACCCTTCTCAGAAATTCATTTTCATCTTGATGACGAGATAGAATGTCATCAGATTAATTAGTGCTGCAGATCCTGGATCAGTCCGAGGTCTCTCTGAAGTCAGGAGCCCAATTTGTTCCTGATGGATTATTGATTAAAGCACAGATTTTCTTTTAGATTCATTTTTGGGGACATTTTCTGACTCCTTTTATCTGCATTTACAAAAATCTTTTTGAACAGAACCATTTAATTAAATAACAGAATTCATAATAAACCAAACCAAATGTATTTGTTTGTAAAATCTTTTGTTTTAAGACTAAAATAATCGTTTCCTGTGAAAAGGCATTTTAATGACATTTTAACTGGAAGGAAAAGGAAATGATGTGGTTTCCCTTAGACAACACTTACCCATTGCTAAGTTAGAATTTGCCAAATTAAACTTTTTATTTAACTTTAACCACAATGTCATTAATAACAAATTTAAGATTCATGTGAAAATACAACAACTAGGTCCTTTCAGCCTTTGGTGAGAACCAGATCATGATTTGTTTGTAACCTCTCTCTGGTGGAACCTGCAGCTCCTGGATCACCTGCAGACCAACCGAGCGAACCTCAAGCCCCCCCAGGTGCAGATGCTGGAACAGCTGGAGAACCAGTTCACTCTCATGCAGCAGCACCAGCAGCAGGTGAACACCACCCCCCCCCCCCCCCGATGACACAGCACCACAGTGAAAGCAGAGTTTGATCTGAATCTGTCTTCTCTCTCTCAGACGCGGCAGCAGGCGGCGGCGGGTGGCCCACCGCGGCCCAGCGTCCCCAACGGCCCGTCGGCTGATCCCTCTCACCACCACGCAGACCTCCCCCGCGCCTCCCCTCTCAACCACACGGCCCCCCCGGCCACAGCCAACGGATCCTGCTCTTCAAGTCCGTCGGCGGCGCCGCTGGGACACCTGGACAGAAGTCACACCCTGGGACTTGGAGGAGGCGGCGCGAGCAACGGAAACGTGCCTTACCCGCAGCAGAACTCTCTACCTCACCACTGCACAGCCGCCAGTCACCCCAGCACCAGCAGCACCACCAGTAGTCCCAGTCACGCAGACGAGACATGGAGGAGCCAGCAGCGCAACACTACCACTCAGGTACCACGTGGGTCTGCATAGCTTTCTTCTGTTTGATGGAAATGTATTGAATCAAACCTTTAATAAAGTCTCGTCTTCTCTGTCCAGGGGCTTCAAAAAGGTCCAGGTTCACATTCGGCGGGTCCCAATGGAGAACCCCCTTTCTCTTCCTCCTCCTCCTCCCCTCAGACCTCCTTCTCTTCCTCTGGCATTCTGAATCAGGTTGGACATTCCTCTGGGCTCTGCACTGTCTCCTCCTCAGCCTCCTCGTTGTCCCCCACCTCCCCCCAGACCACACCCAACCACTTCTCCTCGCCTCCCCACTCCGCTACTACCTCAGGGGTCCACACCAAAGACACCACGCCTTCAGGGGGCAGCAACGGCAGCAGCACCTCCGCTGCTACTGCGCCATCAGGTCCGGAGGCCGCCGTCAGGCATTCTGCAGGGACGCCTCTTAGTCCCGGCACAACCCCCGCGCAGGGATCGACTAATCACGTCCAGCCGCGGGTGACGGACAGCTCCACCGGCCCGTCTCAGCCCGGCTCTCCTGCCCCCGGCGTGCTCAGTTCAGACAATCCTCAGCTCTCCGCCTTGCTAAAGGGAAAAGCCAGTACTACCAGTAATGACGACAACAATAACCACAGTAACCACGCCGGGCCTTCCTCAGAGAAACTCAACAATGTCCACCCGGGTCTCCACGGTGCCGCCAAGAAGACATCGGAGCCTTCAGTGGCGTCCTCGCCGCCGTCAGCCACGGCTACGCCCCCCCCTCGCTCTGCAGACCCTCACGCCACCAACAGCCTCTCCTGCCTTAACAGCCCGTCCGCCACCAGCAGCCAGGGGCCCACGCTCAATGGGACGGGGCTGGAGGACTCCCACAGCCCCACCAAGCTGGAGCCTCCTGGAGGAGCTCATAAACACAGCACCCCCGCTGGTCTGGCCCCCTGGTCCTCGTTCTCCATCTACCCCAGCTCCAGTGAAGTCCTCAAAGCCTGCAGGTGAGGGGGGGGGGGGTGAAGAAAGGGCTGGTAGAGATTGTGTTTTGTTTGTTTAAAATCAACTCAAAAAGTTGTGTGTACTGTCTGTGGCTGTGATACAAACAGATTACAATGAACCAATCAGCAGCTGTGGTATCGAGTGTGACTGGATCTGGTTCATCTGCTCGTTACCCAGCAGATGAACTCATGTAGAAGTGAGTGTTGGTTCTTCAGTTCAGATGGAAGACGTCCTGACAGAGGGACCCTGAGCTGAGCTGCTGAGGTTCATCCTCCTCTTGTTGGATAAACACATAAAAACATTTCTTTATCTGAGCCGTGATTCATTTGATCTTTGGCTGTGTTTGAATTTCTTGGATTTTGACTCTGACTTTGATTTCACATCATATTTTTCAGAAGATGTTTACGAGCAGTCGAGTCACAGGATGAGTTTGAGTATTTGAAACAGAGCTGTAGGAATCTGGGACCACTCGGTCAATTTAAAGTCTTCACATTGTTTGCTTGTGAACCACAATGAAAGCAGATCATTTAGTTTCTTTCAAGTGGAGGAGTTGAAGTTTTCAGTTGGAACAAAGAATCTGTTCTGGTTTGAACAGTGTGGATTCTTTACATGAACTCAGAACAAGACGTGTTGGTCAACGTTCTCCTGCTCGTTCATTCTGCAGGTTTCATTCTCCAGCTGGTTTGAAAAGCTTCAGACATGAATTTGAAACGAGCGTCTTCTCCTCCGTCCGCTCTGCAGGTTCGGAAAAAGTCTTAAAAAGCAACGATAGTTTACTTCAAGTGCTTTAAGGTATTATATGGATTTTATTTTTCGGCTGTTGAAGCATTATTTTACTTGATAAAACTGCTTTTTAGACAAAACTATAATCTGTAAGTGGCGTTCTGAGAAATTTAGTTGTTTTATTTTGCTTTCATCCATTTATTCATCCTTCTCCTTTGTCTGGATTAATTCATTTATTAATATCAGGAGTTGTTGTTGCATATAGTGTCGTCTGGTTTTCATTGATCTTTTTCATTCTGTGGCTGTTTGACTGTGAAACAAGTTGTTAGTTTGTGTGTCTGTGTCCTAAAGACGTCTCAAACTGAACTTAATGAATCTGCTCTGAACGAAGCTTCGTGGACCGACACGTTACTGAAGCTCTGATTATATCTCTAAGTCTTTAATTAAATATTCAGCTTCGACTGACGTTTGTCTCAAAGTGCTTCAGAAGTCTGAAAAGTAAAAGTTGATCCATAGTTTGAACAGTTATGAGTTTGACTGCAGCTGAGTTCTTTCATCTCTAGGAACACGAGGCTGTTTCTCTGTGGAGGAGTGAAACAGTTTTAATCCGATGCTTGTTGTGTAAAGAGTCTTGTTGTGCACGTGTTTGTCTGATCTGACCTGGTTTCACCTGCAGGTACCTGGGGAAGAACGGCCTGTCGACGAGCAGCGTCCTCCTGGACAAGTGTCCCCCGCCACGTCCCCCTCACCCGCCCTCTCCTCCGCTGCCAAAGGACAAACTCAACCCTCCGACGCCCAGTATATATGTACGTACAGCAGAGTGTAGGAGGAGAGTCGGTTCCCCTCTAGGTCTGGAGTCGCTCCTCATTCCCTGACCCGTGTCTCCTCTCTGACCTGCAGCTCGAAAACAAGAGGGACGCCTTCTTCCCGCCGCTCCATCAGTTCTGCACCAACCCCTCCAACCCAGTCACCGTCATCAGGGGACTGGCCGGAGCTCTCAAACTGGGTAAGAGGCGGAGGAACACACACTCCACTTTGCTCAAGGGCTTCACGGTCATTTCACTTTTATTGTTCTAGTTTTTATTTAGTTATTATTTTATCTATTGAGTTCTTTCTGACACGGCAGCAGCAGGAACTGGATGTTACTCTCCTCACGTGGCTCTGTGGGTGTGTCTCTGTGATTGTGTGCTCATGAGTGTGTGTGAGCATGTATGTATATGTGTGTGTGTTCTGTGGATGAGTTTGACATGTATGACAACAGCACCACCTGCAAGTGGGAAACGTTACTGCACCTGTTTGCTGTTCAGAGAACTTCTGCTCATAATGTGAGAGTTTAATCTGAGAGACTTGTTGCTTTTACTTTGTAGGAAGTTTTATTATGACAACAAAACAGCCACAACCTGCTTCCTGGGGGGGGGGGGGGGGGTGTTCTCCTATGAATATAGAATAGAAAGAGTTTTGCATAGTTCATGTTTAAACAGGTTTATTAAATTCTTCTATCCGCTCTTGGCTCTGTTCTCTCTCTCTCTCTCTCTCTCTCTCTCTCTCTCTCTCTCTCTCTCTCTCTCTCCGTCCCTCACTCGCAGACTTGGGCCTGTTCTCCACCAAGACGTTGGTGGAGGCCAACCCCGACCACCTGGTGGAGGTGCGGACCCAGTTAGCTCAGCCCAACGATGAGAACTGGGACCCCAGCGGCAGCAGGAAGATGTGGCGCTGTGAGAGCAGCCGCTCGCACACCACCATCATCAAGTACGCCCAGTACCAGGCCTCGTCCTTCCAGGAGTCTCTACGGGTCAGTGAAGACCGAGTCCCACAACAGACACTGAACTGGAGTTCTATTAAAACCATATTGTACTGATAATAAATGAACTTCCAGCTTAACTCTTAATGATTTTGTGACAGGAGGAGAACGAGAAGAAGAAGGAGATGGACGCAGAGGCAGGTTCCTCAGACAGGTAACACTTCTTTTATCATTAGATTCATTTATTCCAGATTTCAGTTTATCTTCTCGCTCTAACTTCATGGTTCTCATGACTCAGTGCGATGCGGCGGCGGAAAGGTCAATTCAAACATCTCAAGTTCGGCACCAACATCGACCTGTCGGATGAGAAGAAGTGAGTGAGGAGTCAGAGGCAGAATGAACATCACACGTCTGAATGTTTGTCACTAACACGTGAACCTCACAGGTGGAAGCAGCAGCTTCAGGAGCTGGCCAAGCTTCCGGCGTTTTCCCGGGTGGTGTCTGCCGGGAACCTGCTCAGCCACGTGGGCCACACCATCCTGGGCATGAACACCGTGCAGCTCTACATGAAGGTGCCAGGGAGCCGGACGCCAGGTAACACAAACACACACAAACACACACAAACACACACGAGCACACAGCAGCTGCTGGCGCCTCTTCTCACTCTGTTAGTTAACTCTGGTCCTTGCAGGTCATCAAGAGAACAACAACTTCTGCTCGGTCAACATCAACATCGGTCCTGGTGACTGCGAGTGGTTCGCGGTGCCCGAGGCCTACTGGGGCGTCATCAACGACTACTGTGAAAAGTACGTCTCCAGAACCAGTAACTTCCCAGTAAGTCTCTCAGCTGCTCCTGGGACCTGATGCTGAATCCCTCGTCTCCTTTCTCACAGGAACAACATCAACTTCCTGATGGGCTCCTGGTGGCCGAACCTGGAGGACCTGTACGAGACCAACGTGCCCGTCTACCGCTTCATCCAGCGTCCAGGAGACCTGGTGTGGCTCAACACCGGCACCGTCCACTGGGTTCAGGCCATCGGCTGGTGCAACAACATCGCCTGGAACGTGGGGCCGCTCACAGGTGAGGACCGAGTCAGACCTGAAGGACGAGCTGAGGCAGAGAAGAGCTTCAGATCTCGATTCTCAGTTCAACAGATTTTAAAGAATTCACCAGTTTTCTCACCAAAACCTGCAGAAAGTTTGATCTTACCGGTTCTAATCCCTCATTGTGCTGCTGTTTCATATTCAGATTAATACACTGAGATGAATATTGAAAGTAGCTTTAAAACATGAGGCCAATGTGTTATCATGAAGACTTTAGACGCTAAATACAAACTCTACAACATGAGGGGTTTCTTGGGAGGTCACTCAACTTTTTAACATTTGATAGTTTAAACATTTGGCTTTAATTTCAAATCATTGCAGTTTTCCTGAACTTATTTTTATGCGAAAACCAAAAAGGGCAGTAAACAAGTCTTAATATCATATCCTAATATTATTTGTCAATGAGAGGCTGCTGCAAGAGTCCGTGGGCCTCGTCAACACAAACTCAGAGTTCCTCGTGTCTCCTCAGCTCACCAGTACAAACTGGCCGTGGAGCGTTACGAGTGGAACAAGCTGCAGAGCGTCAAGTCCATCGTTCCCATGATCCACCTCTCCTGGAACATGGCGAGGAACATCAAAGTGTCCGACCACCGGCTCTTTGAGATGATCAAGTGAGAATCAAACCTCCTCTGGGACTCCTGTGTTGCTTGTGTGTGTGTTTCTGTGAACTCACTCGTGTTGTGTGTTTGTTGTGCGTCAGGTATTGTTTGTTACGGACTCTGAAGCAGTGTCAGATGCAGCGGGAGCTGCTGCTGGCTGCTGGGAAGGAACTGGTTTGGCACGGGAGGACGCAGAGCGAGCCGGCGCACTACTGCAGCATCTGCGAGGTACCAGCCGAACCGACTCACTTCCTGTCTGCTGCCGCTCGGCTTCCTGTTTCCTGTTTCTCACCCCTCTGTCTCCCGCTGCTCAGGTGGAGGTGTTCGACCTCCTGTTCGTCACCAGCGAGAGCAACAGCAGGAAGACGTACGTGGTGCACTGCCAGGACTGCGCCCGCAGGGGGAGCTCTAACCTGGACAACTTCGTGGTGCTGGAGCAGTACAAGAACGATGACCTCATGCAGGTTTACGACCAGTTCACACTGGTAAGTGTCCGACACACGAGTCAGATCCCAGGACTCCCATTGAATCAGACGACGTGGTGGTGAAGCTTCTCCGTCGCCTCCTGGTGGCTGTCTGCAGCAGAGGTCATAAACCCACCTCCTCCATCAGGGCGGCAACTGTTTCTGATAATTGATTCGGTTTCTTTGCTCCTAAGAACAAAGTGAATCTTTGATATGTGAACAGATCTGATAGGAGTTCTGAGATCACAAGGTGATTGGCTAAAGATGGCAGCAGTCGTGTCCACACGTCTCAGGAGGAGGAGACGTGTTGTCCATCTTTATTTACTCTGTGTTTTAAACCTGGAGGATGTGAACGTTTCTCGAGCTCAGTTTGTTCTTCTCTCCGCAGGCGAGCCCCCTCCCGTCTTCCTCTTGATGCTAAGAGGAGGAACCACATCGGACTTTTACCCGAACCTTCTCCGGAAACTGATATTCAGGAAGTTAAGCCGGCAGTCCTCCCACTGCGCTCTGTAGCCCCCCCACAAGGCAGCTGCGTGAAAGCTGTGTGTCTATGCAACCTGCCCAGAGGGGTGTGCCTCCCCCCGGTGGCCTGGAGGGGGACGGCAGCTCCTTCTGTCGTCTTGACCAGACTGTTCTACTGCTGGACTTCATTAGAAAACACACGCACACTCACATATATACACACACACAATCACTCACACAACCACACACAGACACACACATCGCAGAGGAAAAATGATGAAATAAAGTTTTGTACATATGAAGTTTCAACACAAAGACTACTGACTTGATCATTTTCATTTTCCATTTTTTTGTGATTCTGTTTGTGGGTGTGCCCCCCCCCCCCTCCTATCAGACGAGTCATTAGCATAGCGGGTGTTTCTGTCCGACACCTCCTCAGTCAGGAAAACATTTACAACCTGTTTTGTAATGTGAAAAGTTGAGTGACACATTTCTTAACAACATTTCACCCACTTTCCTTTTCTGTTGAAATCAGTTCACAAACGGCCAAGTCACAGAAACTAAGGGTTGCACACAGACAAGAGTGAACTTTCAGTTGTGTTTTTTTTATTTTGATGTAAATTTACACTATTTATAAAATGCATATTTATTGCTTGAGAATATTTGTTGATGGAATGCTGTAATTTTTTTTCCAGAGTACCTGCCATTGAATTTGAAGGAGCTGTGTGATTTTTAAACTCGGCCCCTCGTACGTTTTCTATATAAATAAACTGCTTAGTAAGCGTTGTACAGAGACTCAACCTGGAAATGGGTTTATTGTTTGAAGGATGTTTTATGCGTCAATAAACAAAAACTGTCTTTATTTACATCTGCAGCTGGACTCCACTTCTTCAGGAGGATTCGTTTCACACTTGGTTTGTTTGTCAGCAGGAATATGAAATAACTCAATTCACACAGAACTTAGATTCATGGAACATTCCCCAAAGAAAACCAGTTAAACTTCACCACTGACCCCAGGACGTTTTATCTGTTCACTTTCTTTAACCTTGTGAGGACGTTTATTTCCATTTGCTCTGATCTCACAGAATCATTCATCGATCTGTGACATTTATGAGTATGAATTTTAGTGCAGTTTGACCTTTGGGCCTTGAAGCAGGTTTGAGTTCTGAGTGAAAACTCCTCGACTTCCAAACCTCTGAATTTGTTTTGGCTCTTTGCAGTTAGAGAAAATTTACAAATATCTTTGAAAGTCTTATTTTTTAATTATCTAATTTAAACTTGGTTATTTAATGGAAATTAGAAGGAGACTCTGTAATAATGTCATAATTAGACTAAATCACAGAAGCTACAGTTTAATGTGCACATGAACCAACAACACTGAGAACAGTTTAATCTTTAACTCTGTTTTCTTCAATATGTTTTATTGTTCCACAGCTTCAGGTTTTTGAAGTCGTCACTGAATCGTCTTCTTAAACATGAAGTTAACATATAGATATTATATTTTCAGTTGCGCCTTCAGCTTGTTTGGGGCCTTGGACGTTTATATTTTTATATATATGTTTTTATTATTCACTTTACACAAAAGAATATCATTATTACAATGTCTCACTTCAAACAAGAAACACAAAGCACAACTTTCTCTAAATCCGGCTCCGCCCACGTCCACATCTGCCACCAGTTGTTTGTTTGACGGACATTCATGTTCCCCAGAGGACGAATCAGATCATTTACTTCAAACCACTCGATGAAAAACAAACCTGTTTTCATTCCTCTTGCAGCGCGAGCCTCGTTACACAGAGAAGACGAGTCTGCGTCTGTCGTCCCTCACAGACGAGCTGGAGACGTCTCGTCTGTCGTCCCTCACAGACGAGCTGGAGACGTCTCGTCTGTCGTCCCTCACAGACGAGCTGGAGACGTCTCGTCTGTCGTCCCTCACAGACGAGCCGGAGACGTCTCGTCTGTCCTTCTCAGTCGGTCGTCTCATTTGCAGCCAAGTGGGTCGACAGCAGAAGAAGCTCAGGTTCTGGTTCAGAGGGAAACCTCCCGACCTCTCATCTTCTCCCTGCCCCCTGGTTCTGGTGCACATCATTCTGAGGCACCTGTTGTTCCGTGTCCTGATCTCACACCGTGTGAAGTCCTGATCCCTTCAGCACCACAGACACACAACGCCTCATTAAGCATCCCCATGATGCATTGCTCCGCGGGGAACTGTTTTCATCTGAATGAAAAACTGACATCGAGACCAGAGCAGCTGAGGAATCAAACACGGATGTGATGTTTGTGTCTGTGATCGGCTCCAGGTCCGATCCTCATGTGAGGTCATTAAACCGTGAGGCTCAGTTTTCTGATGCACGAGATCCAAACGACCTGGAGAAGCTTCGGTTCTCTGGAGACGTGAAGAGGAAGTGTGAGCGAGTGTCGGTTTGTGAAAGAGGAACAGACGACGCTTCCTTCCTCCGGCAGTGAAAGCATGAAACTGACTCATTCAAACATTAATAGATTTCATCAGATTGGTTTAGAAGAAGCTCATCGTGCTTCTTCTCCAATGGTTTCAAGATAAGAACTAGAACATCAGTCCAACAAGATCCAATCAGGCTGCTCCAGCCTCCACTCTCAGGAACCAGCCTGTTAATACGTCTGATCCATGAAGGAACCTCCAGGTAGTTCCAGGTTTCAAACTGCATCGTGAGCAGCTTCTGAACTCATGAACGTGTTTTCTCTTAAAGCGACAGGAGCTCAAACCTGGTGTTTGAGACAGAGGCTGAAGAGAGGAGCTGCAGCCGTGGACTGCTGTCTCCTCACATGGACTCACTCTGACATGTTACACACACTCTACAGGGAAAGTTCCTGAAAACATCTGGAGCTTCTGACTCGGACGTTCACGTTCTCACGTTCAGAACCTGCAGAACGTTTCAGGAACATGTTCTGACTCCAGTTCACGTCTGAGAACAGGATCTCATTCACAAGAACCAGTTTAACCAGGAGCCAGCAGATGTCACTGTAGTTATGAGAGAGATGGAAGCTAACTTGTATTTGTAACACACGCACACATGTACACACACACACGCACACACATCAGAGCTGAAGGTGTGTTCTTCTTGTCTTAGTCACTTGTGACTCAGCTCATATTTATTCCGTTCATATTTGTTTTCACTCTTAACTCGGTGACTCACTCTGGAGCTGACAGAGAAAACACATGTGAGTATTTGAGAACAGTAAGTGGACGTACAGAACCCCCCCCCCCCCCCCCCCCCCCATCATCCCCCCCCCCCCCCCCCCCCCCCCCCCCCCCCCCCCCCCACCCCCCCCCCCCCCCCCCCCCCCCCCCCCCCCCCCCCCCCCATCATCAAGTGATTTATGGAAGCGTTGGTTTTTTAGGGGAAAGTTTCTGAAGCAGCGTTGAAACAGAAAGTATATGACAGGGTGTCTGAAACTCTTATTATATATATATTATATATATATATATATATATATATATATATATATATTCCTCTTAGAAACATGTATTTATTTGTATTTATTTCTCTCTAGTGTTTGTTAAGTTATTTAATGTGAACCAAGCAGAGTTCAACTCTCAGCTCATATGTTCCAATATATTTATTATCAGAGTCAAAGCCATGTCACAACTTTTATCAACTAGAAAAGAGAGTTTATAGTTTATAATTGAAATTCAATTCAATTCAGTTTCCTGGGATTAGAGATTTAAAACTTTATTTTCATTGGCATCTCAAATTGCACTGAAGAATATTATTAACAATAAACAACTATACAGTAACAAACAAACACAAGAAGTATAAAAAAAAATTCTTCAATAAACTATAAGTAAACACAAGTTGAGGTTGTGAGGAGCCGACAGTTATTATTAAATACATAATATCATGTACTTTCTTTATGAAATCTTAACCTGCAGCAGCTACAGAGTAAAACATGATGTGAACTGTAGTGATATAATTGATGTGGGTGGGTGTGTGCGTGTGTGTGCGTGTGTGTGTGTCTGTGTGTGACTGTGTGTGTGTGTGGGCGTGTGTGTGTTCATTCACAAACATCTGTGACACAAACATTGCTCCGTGTTCCAACAGCAACAAGTTCTCCACGTGGTGAAAGTCCCTGGATTCCTTCAGGATGAGTGTGAAGGTCCAGAGCCGTGAGTCACAGGAAGGATCCAGTTAAATCCACCAGCGTCTCGTGACCTGTGTGTGTCTGTGTGTGTGTGTGTGTGTGTGTGTGAGTGTGTGAGTCTGTGTGTGATTAGTGAAGCTCAGCCACAGGTTCAGTTTTGGATCATCTCACACAAACATTAAACAGTTTGTTCTCAACTGTATTTTAATGAACACAGAATAATTCTCCAGATACACAAACAGACATTTGAACTTTATGAAGATGATGAAGTAGAGATCTTCATCATGCTCTGTGTGACACCTTCACAGTCCAGGATCTAACGTGATCTCCTCCATCACATGATCTCCTCCATCACCTCCTCATCCAGACTCAGTGTGACTCCTCTTCTCTCCTCTTCTCTCCTCTTCTCTCCATCCTGTCAGTATGAACATAAAGTCGACCATGTGGTTCTTCAGGAGTGAAACATTAACGAGGATCAATCTGATCATCTGAGGTGATGGAGACCTCCTCTCAGTGATGGAAGCCGACTGGCAGAGACTTCATCTGACGTCTCTGACTGATGTCCATGTCTCCTCCAGAGCTTCATCACCAGAGACCTGATATCAAACTGTTCCTGGGACAGGACACGATGAAGATCAGTGATGTTTCCTCCTCGTCATCCTCTATGTTCCTGTTGTGAAGGATCAACCTTCAGAGCATGAGGGTGAATCAGTGGGTGTGGAGCTCGGAGCTGAATCACACGTTAGAAATGTGCAGAGGAAAATGATTTAACTGCTCGTTCTCCTCTGGTGAACGTTCTCAAACCAGAAGACCTGTGTTACTGTGAAGCACCGACACATGGTGTGACACAACATACACAACACCAAACTATATCATAACCGTTATCACACCATGTTTTCATCCGCATGTTAATATAATTGGTAAAGAATCTTCTCAACAAATTGAAATTGTAATTTAAAGAAATGTCAAAATTATAAACCAGATTTGTTTCTTTGCTTTCTTCCCCTCATCTTTTAGGTTTCACACACGTTTCATGATCAGATGTTAAATCCTCAGAAGCAGTGAGGAGCCTCCTCTGCTGCTGGGATCCACAGGGGGGCAGTGTCCACAAATACTGTCTCTGACTCTTCTTCTGTCCCTGAACTCTGACACCGTCCTCATGTCCTCAGCTGGACTCGGAGCCGACGTCTCAGACTCTGATTCTCTGAGCAGCGATCCAGAGTCTGTGTTTCCTGAGTGGAGCTCGAGTGTCAGTGACTCGTCAATCATCTGAGGAAAGATGGAGTCCGAGTCCGAGTGACACAGGTGATGAAGTAACTAAATACAAATACTCTGTTGTTGTACTTAAGTGGATTTTTCAGGTACTTTTACTTTCTTCGAGACTCAACACTGAGACCAGGATCTGGTGTTCATGACTAGAAACAACATGGAGGAGAGAGACGAGTCTTCAGGATCTGTTCTTCATGATCTCACATCTTTTCTTTCTTTGACCAGTTTTTACTTTATTGATTAGAAGCTGTTAGTTTGAGTTGAAGTGACTCAAGCATCAGGATCTCGTTTCTCGTCACTAGAGAGCAATGCATCCTGGGAAAGGTCGGAGAGGTTCCACCTTCGTCTCTTCAGGGGGGGGGGGGGAGGCTTCAGAGTGGGACAGTCTCCAGGTGAAGACTCTGAAGGACGCGTCTCCTGAACTGAGACTCAGATTCAGTTTGAAACGACCTTCAGATGAACTTCAGGACTTTAGAACTTCTCCTCTCTGTTCCTCCTCTGCTTCCACGAGGCAGCGAGAAGAATCAGGAGAATCAGATGTTGTGTTTGTTTCAGGTCATAAAGTCGTGTTCCCCCCCGATCGAGGCTCCTCAGCTGGGGCGGCGTGGACAGATCAGGGATCAGCTCTTTGTAAAGACACAACAATCATCATTTCATTTCACCTGTTCAAGACATCTGAGCTCTGATTGGCCGAAGATCCATCAAAGAAAAATGAACACATGATCATCTACAACACTCTGATCTGATCTTTCTGTGTGAGTGTGTGTGTGTGTGTGTTTGTGTGTGTGTGTGAGTGTGTGTGTGTGTGTGTGTGTGTGAGTGTGTGTGCTCCAGGCCGACCGGCTGAATCCTGGCTTGTGTGACTTCCCTCTACAAACATACCACAGTGCTCGGTCATCTCCAGCCTCTCAGTCACCGGATCATCTGGAGCGCTCGGTGCTTTCCAGCTCCTCCTGCTCACCGGGCCTCGTCTAACCAGCGGCTCCTCCTGACCGCAGTGTGACAGATGTTGTTTAGAGGTGGAGCGGCCGGCTGCCCCCCCGACCTGCTGTCGTCCCGCTGCACAGTGACGCAGGTGTTACACAACTCTTTCCTTGGTTATGACTTGGTGACATCACCAGCTCCTCTTAGCGCTGGCCGTTTCCCAGTTCCCCCGATGCGTGATACACTCACAATAACGATTGCACTGTTATGTGTAAACATGGCAAACAACCCAGAGGCGTGCACTAACACACACACACACACAGACACACACACACATATATATATCCCTTGCTGCCTGTTTCTCCACGCAGGCACCTGCTGCACGTGACGTCACGTATGAGGGGAGTGAATGCATGCATGTGCGTGTTTGTGTGTGTGTGTGTGTGTGTGTGTGTGTTTGGAGGCTCCTGCTGGCTGCGGGATGTTTGCACGGCAGCACACCTCGGTCACAAGCTGAACTTTCCACAGCTTCACACTCGAGGAGTCGTCTGCTCCAGTTCCCCAGAGGAGACCAGAGAACCTCCTCCTGCTGAGATGTTCTCATGACCAGAGGAACATCTTCTTTATTATTATTAACATTAAAGATTCAGTCTTCAGGTTCAATCATTTGATCAGAATCAAATGACTGGATGAGATCTTGTGAAAGGTGACAGGTAAGGGGCGGGGCCTATAAAAGTGGGCGGGAGGTCGGCTGCTGTTTGATTGGTTAGGATCCTTTAATTTTAATAATTATGTTTATGATAATGAATTAAATAGTGAAACTGTATAACACGAAATAAATCAAACTAAAGATTTAAAGAATTATAATGTGTTAAAATGTGAATTGATATGAATTTGAATGAATGTGTTTTCACAACCTGATGAGAGGAAACCAGAGATTCTGCTGGTTTTCTATTTCCCATCATGTTCCCAGTTCTACTCACACACGAGACTTCACGTGATTCATGGAATTTAGTTTGTGATGCAAAAATACACATTTAAAAGATTTCATCATTTTGCTCTGGACAATCCACAAACTGCACTTTTTGGTTCTGTGGATTATTCAGATTAAAACACGTTGCTTTTGAATTTGATTGTTTTTTGCAGCGATTTGAATAAATCTGGGTTGAATTTGGGGAAATTACAAATCTTCTGAATATCATAAAACTGAAATAATATCTTTATGTCTGAATAAGAAAGAAACCACATGAACTTTGTTATTGAAAACTGGATCTTTAGAAAAACATGAGAAAAGTGAGAATCTGATCAGATGAATGATATCAGTGAGTAAAACACCAGAAAAGTCTCATTAATCAATTAAGAGTTTTCAGTTCTTCTGTCAGTCACGTGTTCAATCTGACATCAGGTGGATCTGGATGTTTCTTCAGGGGGGGGAACTGACCCTTTAATCCCTTTAATCCCTTTAATCCCATGAATCAATGATCAGGTCATGGTTCTGCTCCTCGCTCTGATCCAACCTGTGAACTGACAACCTGCCGTCCACCTGCCTCTCACGTCTCAGGACTCGTCTCCTGTCTCCTGTCTCCTGTCTCCTGTCTCCTGTCCATGATCACGAGGACGGAGACTCTAAATATAGACCAACAAGTTAAATTCATATGACTCAGACGCTGGAGGACTGAGACGAGGGGACACATCCGTCCTCAGTCAGTCGGTCAGTGTTCAAACATCCCAGGGACTCACTCATTCCGCTCGGGGCCACCTCTCAAACCCTGGGCCGGGGGGGGGGGGGGGGTTGTCGGGAGTGAGGCGGGGGAGGAGGATGGGTGGAGGGAGGGAGGGAGGGAGGGGGGGGGGGGGGGGGCGCAGGAGAGGAAGCTGTGTCACATCCAGGAGGAAGTGTGAGTCAGAACTCGTACATTCTTCAGGGCTGAATCAGCGCTGAACAGGAAGTGGGAAACGCTTACTGCTGGGCTTTAACACCGGGGGGGCTCGTCTGGTGCAACTGGAAACA
>NC_070639.1:24307500-24367916 GCF_947347685.1 Pleuronectes platessa | reverse complement strand
AAAATCCCCTCATGGTTTTAAAAGGTTATGATGAAGCTCGTCTCCGTCATCATCTCGTGACATGGATCTCTGAATCCGATAACATGGCCCCGCCCCTGAACCCAGCGTCACAGCGCCCCCCTAGGGCACTGAAACTTGATCTTCACTTTGAATTCACATGGCCTGAATGTGGTCATATTCTGAATTCTACCAATTAGTTGTAACTGAGAATCTTTATTCCTCTAAAGAATATCGCTCTTTTTCCCTCTAGTTATCAGAGGAATATAGATTTACTAATACATATATAAATATAGATGTAAGAACCCTGATGAAGAGCTGAACAGATCTGCTCCACGTGGCCAGCAGCTGACGTGAGTCATGTGGTATTTACACGGACCTGCTTCCTACCTCCTGTCTGACCACCAGCTACTATTTAATCTGGTGTGGTGAGGATGACGGCAGCGTCCTGACTACACACAGACACGCACATGTTCACAGACGCATCCCGTCCACTTGACAGCTGGTGTTTTCAATGAAACGATCAGGACGACTTTTGTGATTTCTCATTTTCCCTCTGAAAACAGTCGCACATGTTGTGAGTCACGCAGCGGTGCGAGGATCTGTCCGAGAGGAAGGAGATTGGTCAGCAGCTTGGTCACGTGACCGGCCCCCTGCTCACCACCAGCAGATCATCTACCTGTGGAGCTGATGGACAGTGGTGAGAAGACTCCTGCTCCAGATGACGGACAGCTGTCACTCACTCACACTGGGAACTGTGCAGGTTGCTTCAGGTGTTTGCAAACAAGATCACAATTTAATCTTAACAATTATAATCACAAATACCTTTACCTATACCTACCTACCTACTAACCTGTTCCATAGAGCAAACACACACACACACACACGCATCACACACACACACACACACAGACACACAAACACATCACACACACACACACACACAGACGCTCTGGTTCACCCTGTGTGACTATGTGAAGCACGCAGACTTCAGTCCAGGACAAAAGCACCCGATGACACCGAGGCTCAGGGTGGATCAGTGTGATTGTTCCCGTGCTCGACACTACACTGTGTCACTGAAACCTCTGCCTCACAGGTATGAACATCTGGAATGCTACACCTGCGTCGTGATGAAACCCATCGCCCACTTCCTGGAAGAGGTTTTAAGTTCTGTTTGAGGGGCTTCCCACTGTGCGACCCACAATGCACCTCTCACAAACACTGAATGAAAACAGGATTCAGTTTCTCACCCAAATCCAAACCAACACTTAGCGCTGCGCCCGGCAGAGGAGGGAACTCGACCTGGTTTGGAGACAGAGCTCCAAATGAGGGAAATCCCTAATATGGAAATCAGACACCTGTGCCAGAAAGTTCCCGGGAGTAAGGTGCATAAAGTCTGTCCAGTGGGGGAGTGCACACACACACTCACACACACACACACACAGGGTAAACTGTGTGTGTGTGTGTGTGTTTTACAGTCATAATTACCCAACTGTGACACGTGGGTCCAGGTCTGTGACACGGCAGAGGAGTCGGCTCCTGGCTGAAGTCCACCGGTCCTCCAGCAGCAGCCAGGTCCCTGTGGTCGGCTCGGGCCTTTGATCCGCCACCGGTGAAACTACATCTAAGGACACGCAGGTGATAAAGCGGTGCACAGCCATTGCCCCCACCCCCCCCTCCCCCCCCGCCCCTTCTCGTTCCCCTCTTATCAGCGTGGCCTACATCACACAACTCTGAGGTCACGCACTGAGTGAACAAGCCAACGCACGGCTCTTTAAAATCCTCCTGAAGGTGGAGAACATGGAGACATTTTAAAGACAGCAGGTTTGAGTTGGACGTCCCTCATGTGTCACGTTTACTTATTCTCATCACTCAACTTCATTTAATATGAATTACAACATGAAGGTGCTGCAACCTTTTTGCCTCCTTCAGCGGTTCCTCCACCTTCTACCTTCAGGATCAGGTGACGTGTGATAGGAGCACGAGGGCCGGGCACCACGTCCCCGATAAGGATCCAGACAAACCAGGTTTTCCACGGTGCCACCCGGCAGCCTGCGAGCCGGAAGCTGCTGGCCCCGGGCTCCAGGCCAGCTGAGACCTCGATTCGGCTAATTGCCGACTTCAAAGCGACTTTCACAAGTCACGTGACGTCACCCGGCGGAGCAGCGCTCACACGCAGAGCTAATGACCTCAGCTCCGTGACCTCCGAGCACTGGAGGCCAAAATAACAGAGCGGCTTGTCCTGAGTGGGGGGGGGGGCTGAGGCCAAAGTGTGACACAACACTGTGGAGCTTAAAGAGGAAAATGGCTTCATGCATGAGAGTCGTCCTGATTTTCTCCTTTATTCATTTACTAAATCAAATTTATATCTGACAAGTGCGAAACACCAAAAGAGGAATTACAATGTGTTACGACTCAAAAGTGAAAAATAAAAGGAGTGAAATTCTGTGTCAGTAAACGCGCTGCCTTTCATGACGGGACCTTGAGCACATGAGAGTCTTGAAAGGTCTGTTTTCTGAGGCTCAAGGTTTCGCTCGGCCGGGTTTTGTGCTGTGGAGAAAAGCAGCGATGGGAGAGGGAAGGCTTCAGCTTCCTCCTCTGAAAGAAAGTCACATATTTCTAAATGAAAGGCCTTTCGCAACAAGGCTGCAATCCTGTTCCTCTGAAAAGGCTGTCTGCCCTTTGACCTCCGATATCTCTCATAGGCAAGAAAGGGAAGGAGGCAACAAATGAGAAAAAGCATATTGACGACCTCTCCTCGCTCCCTTTCTCTCCTAATGTGGAACCTCTATCTCTCTGTGCTCCGGCTCGCTTCGAGGTCGTGTCATCGTTTATCAGCGTCCCCATCCATTCATCCATCCATCCATTCATCCATCCATCCATCCTTCCATCCATCCAGCCATTCATCCATTCATCCTCCTCACGTGTTGGAGCAGGAATCAGCCAGTATTGCCAGCGCTTTGTTTCCCACGCCGAGCAGCGAGGGGTTAACAGAGCAGCGTAGGAGTAGTTTCGATCCGTCAGGTAGGTCAGGTTTCTCTTCACATGACTGCATACCTGTGTGAACTGTGTGTCCGCGTGTGTGTGCCTGCAGTCGCATGCTTCTATTGAGACACCGAGGAAGAACAGAGGCGAAGAATCCACTCATTCTCGATACGTCTGACGGCAGCCAATCAGATCCCTGCGTTCACAGCTCTGAGAGGAGGCTGGACCTCCTCCCTGAGCCCCAGAGACACCAGGTTTAAAGACATGTCTCTGAACTCAGGATCCAGTTTCATCTTGGTCCTCATCCACAGAGGCCACGTGCAGCTGAAAGCTCTGGAGCAGCAAGTGGACCTCGAGTAATACTTTTGATACTTGAGTAACCCCCCTCCCTAATTATTTATTTGGTAATATAAAAACAGGCTGAGACGTCATGATTAAAGCTTCTGTATATTTTAGTTTTTGTACAAAAGGGGAAAGTGGAGAGGTGCCGTCCATCTTTATTTTCAGTCCATGGATCAAATCCCTGAAGCCACTTCCTGACAGGAACATGTGAGTGTCCACGTGGACGAGACATGTCAGTGTCCACACACTTTGTCCCTGCTCGTATCTCTGCTGCAGCCACTTGTGGTAAAAAGCTTCCACTTTAGATCTAATGTAGTTTCTCACAAAGAGGCTCGGCCGAGTGGAGAGGAGCGAGAGAGAGGCGGCTACTGGGAGTCGTGTGTTTCAAAGTTCAGTGGTGACCTGTGCTGCTTCTCATGGAGTCGTCTTCACTTTGTGTTTTCGGCTCAGGCAGAGAAACGCAGCAGACAGAGTGTTGACGCTCTGAAAGGAGCGGTGCATTATGAAACGCTCTGCCGCCGCTCTGTGCAAGGACAGTTTGAGTACCTGCAATCAGCCAGACGCACTCAGTCAGTGCTGCACAGCTCCAGGTCTCCCACGCTCGCCTGCACACACACACACACACACACACACACACACACACACACACACACACTGAAAGCATGTTAACTTGAAAGTGGTATCCTGCACTTCATCTTTACAGCAAACGACAAACAACAACTGTTTTATTTCCTCAGGTAACTTCACATGTTTAAACCTGTTTCAAGCTTTTATTCTGGAATCCAATGATATCATTATAATATAAGGATCAATATTGTTCCATGCAAATCACAAGTAGCTTCACCTCCATGGCTCCATTCCACAAATTCTTAAATCATGACGTCACCTTGGAGGTAAATGTTTAAGTGTTACGACTCAACACTGGATTCAATGAATTATTAACAGTGACATTTTTTGCAGTGCACGTACTTGATAAGCACACACACACAGAGACACACACGCACACACACACACACACCTTGTTTAATCCCTTTCATGGCGGGTGGCTGTGCAGGCGGATGCTGTTTAAACAGAGCGGGCCCTTGATGTGGGGCCTCCAGGGGCCAGGGTTTGTGTGTGTGTCTTTCACCCTGGATGTGTATGTGTGCCTCTCCGAGTTTTCTGGCCATGGGAACAATGGTCCTTTAGAATGTGAGGTTACTGGTGCGCTGACCCCTGGCAAATAAGAGCCATGTTCTGGCATTCCAGGCCTGATTGGCACTTTGAGCTGCAGAGAGCTCAAAGGAGACACAGGAAATGTGACCAGTGTAATTGGTTATATATTAGCGGAGCATTCTCCCCCCGTTTAAATGATGGAACATTCTTCAGTGACACTTAGGTGGATGGGGCTGGGATTCCACCAGGGAGAGGGAGGGGAGGGACACACACAGGGGGAGAGGGGGGAGGGCGGACGGGGGAGAGAACAGCGAGAAGAGGAAGATAGAAGGTAAAAGACGTTGAGGTGGATTTACAGAGATCTGAGGATTTGAACCGTCGCCTCATCATCAATGACAGTGACCATGAGAACATGTTGGGGGGGGGGGGGGGGTCACCTCCCGTGCACCTTGTGCGTTCGCCCCCTGCAGTGCTGAGCGGTGGGGGGGGGGGGGGGTCGGGTCGTGACATGCTCAGCGCCCTCTGTCTGAAGTGTGGCGAGGGGAGGGGGGGGGCGCCATGTGTGGATTGGGGGAGGGCGGGGGGGGCGGGAAAGGCCAAATCAGTAGCTTGACCTTTGACTCCGGGGGCTCGGCTGCAGTTCATGAAGACTTCATATCCCACTCCTGTGTCTGTGATGTGTCTGTGATGTGTCTGTGATGTGTCTGTGCCCACGGGAGCTCTGTTCTGATTCAGGGCACAGACAGTGACATGTGTCTGTCAGAGTCGCAGCAGCAGTACTGACCTGTGGAGAAGCTTCAGGGTCAGAGGAGTTCTTAGTTATCCAGAGGACCCCCCCCCCCACCCCCCCCCTCTGCATTCCTTCTCCAGACAAAGAGCAGCAGGATGGAATGGGTCACCTGCGGGTGCTAGTATGTGTTCACCCTGCTGATCTTATCTGGATCAATTCAAGACCACATGCTTGTTGGGCTAGTTTAGATAACATTAGTCTGGCAGAAACCCCCCCATAGGCAAACGAGAAGGGTGCACACACACACACACACACACACTGGCAGGGTCAGAGCGGTCGTCCTCTCACAGCTCGGCGGTTTGATCCCAGTCTTCCCCAGTCCGCATGCCGAAGTGTCCTTGGGCAAAGTACTGGAGCCAAACCTACGGCTGTGATGCATCAAGACGAGAAACGATCGATATAAATAAATATATCAGATCTGCTGCAGCATCTCATGTTCAACCAGCCTCTCTGCTCCTCATCCTGAGAGCATCCTGCACCTTGATTTGCAGAGCCTGTACAAACAGGCTTATTTAAACAGTTCCACCACATACTTCTGTTAAACTTTAAACACTTTGCTCATTTAAACTGTGACTCTCACCCCAACAATGTTCTGTATCGCCACCCTGCACACATGCACACACTTTCCCCGCCTGCCTGTGTACATGCAGAGGAATGCATGAGGAGCATTCCACGCCGAGGTGAACACCAGGCAGGGAGGAAGACACAGGCATGTCTGTGGTTGTCAGTGACTCACTGACAAACCACTGGATCATCTGTCTTTATTCAAAGGAGCCGCACAGTTGGCACCGAGGGAAGCTCCACACCGGCTGGAGAAATGTCATAATTTGTGTTCTTCCTTTAAAAACCCCTGAAGGGTCTGTGATTCAAACAGAGAGCCGACTCTGAGACTGGTTGAAGGTATCGATCGGTCGGAGGGAAGAGCCCGAGTCGGAGGGGGGGGGGGGGGGGGGCGCCCTCGGGCTTCAGGAAGAGCCTGAGTCGAAGCTTCAGGCCTCGTGATCCATCAGGTTGATCTGATGGACCCAGGACAGACGTCTCCTGAGAGACCGAGCCGAGCAGGACGCAGGACACATGGAGCTGGAAAGAGAAGAAGAAAACAGTGAATGAACACACACATGCAAACATAGACACAGGGATTACACAGGCATTTAACAAGCTCTTTGTGCAGGTCAGAGTTGACTGCAGGCCCCTCAGGAGGGGGGGGGGGGGGGGGGGGGAGGCAACAGAGACGAGAGCCGGGGAATGCATGGGTACTGGGTGGGGGGGGGACACCGACTGAAACAAATAAATCTTAAACAGACAAGACGAGTGATCTTGTTCCTTCATTTTCAGACGTCACTTTCCCCCAAAACCTGTGAAACACCAAAACCGACTGAGGAGCTGAGGAGCTGAAGCGTGTCCGTGGTTCTACAACCGCTCTACATTCCAGAGGGATCAGGTGAAAACACGCAGTCGTGCAATCGATCACAATTCATCCCGTCACAGCAGCTTCACGCACACAGAGATAAGAGGCAGCCGGATCCATTTAATGCTGCTGAGCTGTGTGATAGATTGTCAAAGAGCAGTGCAGAGGTCAGGACCACCCGTGAACCTGGAGCCACCCGGCCCACGGGTCACCTCCCGATGTGGAAAGACAAATCCAACAGGGAAACATGTTCATTTAATTTATACATTCATTTTATCAGCTTGGAAAATGAAGAGGAAATATTTTTAAATTATCTTCGTGCTGCAGCAGGTTGAGAAAAACCCGAACAGAGCCTTTGTGTGGTATTTATACATAAAAAAATGAAATAGATGAATTAGTACAAAGCTGTTCCACTTTGAGACGCTCAGACAAGGACCTTCAGTCTGAAGTGAACAACAGATCTCCACAGATCCAGGTCCTCCGCGGGGACACAACCCGTGAACCTGCAGGTCGAGCAGAGGAGACGTCTGTTTACTCAGAAGCAGACGTGCACCAACCTGGAGCAGGTCATTAGTTCAGGCCCGAGGAATGAGATGCTTCCAAACGACTTCACCGAGCCAATCAGCACCAAGCAAACCCAGTCACGTGACCTCGCCGTGTCAGAAGATGACATTTTATTACCTCTGAAGAATAACTCGACTCAGGATGAAGGGTTCTCCTCCAGGTCAGGATCCAGGGAGGTCCTCCTGCTCCTCCTGGGTCAGACCAGGTCAAGGACTCATTCCTGGACCAGCAGCGCCCTCTAGTGTCTGGTCTGCAGGTTACTAGAGGAGGCCTCACCACAGGAATGTGTTCTCTTGTTCTCCAGGAGGGGGCGGACTTCTCTCAGAACGTCACACATGGTGAGGACTTTTCTTTAAACTTTAGACGAAGTGAGTCCAGACCCGGAAGGAGCCGGCATGTGTTGGCTTAGTGTGGCCGGTGGGTGGTGCTGTTGCATGTTTTACCTTTATCTCTGCATTGACAATCACACACACAATCACACACACACACACACACACATACACACACACAGACACAAACACAGACACACACACGTTGGGCTGTGGAGGTCATTCATGAACATATGACAACTCATAACCATACATATGAAATGTGTCATAGAAACCAAGTGTTAAAAGGTTAACATGTGTTTAAATATGTTAAAATGTGTGTAGAGATGTTATCGACCCCGTTCATCCTTCTCTCCTGATTGACTGGTGATGCCTGCAGGGACCGGAAGAGGGAGCTCTCGGGCCAGGACGCGTCAGTGAAGTGCCCACAGAGGAAGAAGCATCATGGCGGCTCATCTCACCTGTGACAGGTAAGAGATGAACTGTTCAACATGTTGTTGTGTTTAATTCATTATTATATTGTGAAGCAGCTTGAGTGCTACACATGTTGTGTATTTAGTTCAGGTAACAGGCTTGTGTGTCACTGATGCATTTGTGTGTTCATATTTAATGAAACAAGTGACACACACATGTTATATCATATTTTATTTGCACCTAACCTGATAATTGAATTCAAGCTGGTTTCAACTGTGATGATTTGGTGTTTGAATATCTTTAGGTTATTATTCAGAAACACAAGCAACATCTCATTGATCCAGAAAGTAACTGTCAGATTAATAGATAATGAAAATAACAACTGTTCAACATGTGAACAGGGCTTTAGTTCTGATGGAAGCTTTTAAAAGGCTATTTTCACGAGTTGTGATAAAAACTAAAGTGTCACAGAGTTTACTGAACACTCAGAAATCACATGAATATTGTTATTCTCACCAAATTTGATGCAAATTATCAAACTTCGCAAATTGCCGGAGCCTTGAAAGGCTTCTCTGCTGCTCGGTGACACATAATGAAAGCCTTTCACGGTCGTCAGAGAACCTGCCCGGCTGCAGGAATAACACCCACTCACCTGAACTCCAGTTGTCAGCGCTGCAGCCTCGGCAGAGACTCGGAGCGCCGGGTGTTTGAAGAATGTTTTTCTTTTCACGGACACAATCACCACAGGAATTCACCGCCGAGCCGCGGAGATCAGGAAGGATTCAAAGTGAAGGGAATAAAACAAACGAGCGTGTGTTGTGTGGATGCATCGAAAACACACTAAAGCACAAACATACACACACATGAGCAGGAGTTATTATACTCACATGCCTGCAGGGACAATGTGCTTTCCAAGGTAAACATGCAAGGTGTAAATATTATTTTCATTTCTTGTCATATAATGCTATTTCTGAAATATGCAGAATACTGCAGCAGTCACATTTAATTCAGAACATCTGTTTAACTGCTATAAGATATTTGCTGTGACCTGTTAAAGGTATCGTCACTGATGTCTGACTCGTGAAGCAGAATCTCCTCGTCTCTTGGAAACTACTTGGCCCAGTGACATCAGGCTCTGTGACTCCTGACCCACAATGCACTGCAGGGCTCCAGGGAAACAAATGGCCGCCGTCATGAGTGAGCAGCAGTGCTCCATAGCTGCAGGATGATGTCATAGAGTGTCTGAGAGTCCTGTAAGTGCAGCGACGTGAGTGGAAACACTTGATGGGGGGGGGGGGACTGTGGTCGACTGACTCAGCTCCATCTCAGCTGGGGGGATGGGGGTCAAAGGTCGGTCTCACTGGGATTCCTCAGGCAGTAACCAGGATGTCTGACTCATCAGGAAGCAGGAAGCCTGTTACTCAAATCGAGCTCACGATAACGTCTCTAACGTGAAGAAGAGAAGAAGACGAGGCTCCACGGTGAAGAGACATCACACTTTTCTCTGCTCGTTCCAAACCAGGAGAACTTTCAGGAAAAGTACTGAGCTCCTTTTGGACCGAGGCCGGTTTGAACTCCCAATAGAGAGAAGTAGATAATCTGGCTCTAGGTTTAGCTGTGGTTCTGTTGGTACACACTCAGTAACTGTGTGAATATGGTGAACACCTTGTCCAGGTTTGTTGTTCTAGGTTTTACACATAAAGTCCAGTTGTGTTGATCCTGGACGGACGTATTTAGCTCGTGGTCTCTAAAGACCTGACGGCTGCAAAACCTCACAAAGAAAAGCAAATTCTGAAAGCTGCAGCGTCGGCAGGAAGTAAAAACAACTCCAGGTGGTTTTAAAATAACGTCTCCAAAGTTGTTTTGATGGGACACAAACTCAAGAGGGAGAATGGCATGCCTGTTATTGCCACAGCGCCCCCTAGAGGCCTGCACCAAGCTAAGAAGCTAAGATTGTTGACTTTATGACAGGAAAAGTTAAGAGATCTCCTGAGTTATGGTTCATCCTGAGGGGATCATGAATGTCTGGACTGTTTTTATTAAGATGGACGACATGACTGCTCCCAAAAGTGAAGCCAAAACCTCTTGATCACCCCCTGGTGGCCGGCTGCATGTTAGCAGATGAGCTCTTCTGATGATTGGCAGATGGCACTTACTCCTGATTGGTCGAGTACGGGTAAAAACAGCCCTAATTAGAATACACAGACTCTCTCTCCTGATTTCTCTCCGGTGCTGACGGCAGCGTTCATACACAGAATGTTTTGGTTTGGTTTCTGGACAGTCGGAGGAAGACGTGTCGTCATCTTTCTGGTTCAGACCAGATGTCATCGTTTACTGTCCTGACGTCGTTAGAGTTCCTCTGGAGTCGATCGGATCCGACCTCGTTAGCGATGAAATGCTTTCAGACCTGTTCTGAGATTAGCTCCTCTTGCTTCAGTATCAGAAAGCGATCGGGACCATCTGTGACATTCATGGAGCAGAAAGCAGCAAACCCAGCCAGCGCCTTCCTCCGCCCCCCCTCAATCTGTCCGTCCCTGACGCACAGGCCCATTACCCAGCAGCCCCGGCGGCTCGGCGCTGCCAAACCAGCTGTGGAGCTGGCGTCCGACTTCACCGGCCGGGAGTCGGACACAGATGTCCCTGGAAACAGATCCAGAGCCGACTGGTTTCCACTGACACGCCACATTCCTTGAATCTGATTTAATAAGCAGAATTTTGAGCCTTTATTGTGGTGAATCACATTTTGGTTCATCTTTTATGTTTCTAGTCAACAGCCACATCTTCACTTGATCTGAAACTTCTTCTTTTCGTGTGATTCAGTGTTTGAGAATGTTGATGTGTCTGTAATTCATCATGGATCCATGTGGGCTTGATTCTGTCCACTAATGAAAACACGGAGAATCCAAACAAAGAAATGAGATCTGCAGTTTGTATTTCAGGGTTTTATTGTGTGTTTCATATTTTTTGATTTATAGTTCCCTGGAACGTTTGTTCGTTTTCCTTTTCGACCAAACCAGAGACTTCTCTTATGTGACTGGAGTTGTTGAAGTGTTGACACTATAAAAACCATAAAGTTGCAAACACAACCAAGTGTTTTATTAATTTCTTTCTCCGTGAGACGTTCTCTCACTCTGTCGATTGTGCAGTTGTGTGAGAGAGTTGTGTGGTTTGTGTTGGTCGGTCTTTGGGCTCATTGGAGCTGAGGCCGTTGTCTCTGCCAAATGTCCACATGAGTTCAACACAGACTGTCGACCTCCACTACACAATGAGCTGCTGTATCAGAGGCAGACACACAACCCTGACAACTTCATTGTGTGTATGCTGTTGTTTTTGTGAGGGAAACTTCAGTTGTGTTTCCAAACTGGGAATTCAGCATCAGAAGTTGTTTCCATCGATGGTTTCATCCTGTTTATCTGCTGTGATGACTGAAATGAGCTTTATGAAATAAACATGGGTTTATTCATGCATAATAATAATTGATCACACACATGTACACACTCGTCTTCTCTTTGTCACATAAAGGCTCCGACACGTGACGTCTTCTAGAGCCTGTTAATAAATCCAGGCTGCAGCTGCACCGTGTGTTTAACTCTTTACAGGTTCCAGTGAAATGATCGATGTCCGACCACGGGTTTCATATTTCAGCTTTTTTCATTCTTTGTGGCTTTATTATCATCCTGCTGCAGCAAACACACAAGTATGGAAACTTACAGAGGGAGTATCTGACTGATCTGTGCTTCCAGCAGACAGCTGCTTGACCGTTCTCTGAGGGAAGTGAGAGCCTGGAGCTCCGGGTGAGACCAGCTGAGGGAACTTTGACCTATATTCCTCAGATGGGAAGTACATGTCTGAATCCAAAGTGATTCTGGGAGGAGCCTCTCACAACATGTTCTAAAGTACAATAGAGGGGGAGGGGACCTCAGGGTCTTGGCAGGTCTTGTGTTTATTCTATGCTGGTTTATGAAAGTTGAATAATATCTGATCTGAGCTCTGAGAACCTGATGTTCAACCAGGACGACTGATGATGAGCAGGATTCTGTGGAAACATCTGAGAAGCAGCTGAGTCCCACTGATCAAAACCTGGAAACTCTTATAATCAGTTAATCAGGGATCTGAGTAATGATGGTTCCCATGAACTGGACTCAGCACTGGGACATTGAGACAAATGTAAACATCAGAGTTTTTCCACACATATGTTAAACATATTCTGTATTAAACATAATATTAGTTTAAATAGGTCCAATAAATCAGTTTTTTCTAAAGATGCTAAGAGTTTTTCCATCACTAACATCTTTTGACCCAGTGAGTTAAGCTCGCAGAAGGGTATCGAACCTTCATGTTAGAGGACAACCCACTCTACCCCCCGACCCACAGCCAAGTCAGAGATGAAAGATTCTGATCATTTGACGTGAATGACGTGAAATCATCCAGGAAACCAGAAGAAGAAACTCAAAGACTCTCAGAGCACAAAGACCAGATCACCAAAGCACCTCTTCTAGAATCTGATCCACATGAGGAGGCTCAAGTCTCCAATCAGAGAGCGGGACTTCATTCAAGGTCCCTCAGCACCGCAGGGAGAAGATCTGGATCCCTGCTGGTTCCTGACTTGAGCTAAGAAGAAGTCGTGAGATGGTTCAGAGAGCTCCTCTAACAGATCAGTCTGTGAGAGTCCCTCAGGTTCTGATCTACACCGACAATCTAAATAACTAACTGATTTTATCATCTCTGTTTAGAAGAGAAAGAAGTAAACAAGGTTCCCTTCTCCAGTTTCATCCGCTGACAGTAAACCTGGAGGACGACCAGGATCCAGAAGCTCAGGAGATCTGATCCGAGCTGTTTGCACCTGAACCATTTCTCCCTCTCGTCTGGAAACATCACAGATTAAAGATCTTTCTTTGTGGCAGTCAAACAGTGAAATTTATTTAATTCTACTCATCGTTGCTGAAAGAAGGAAGATGTGTTTTATTGCTGCAGGAGTCTGAGGCACGACAGATCTCTTTAACAGGACCTGAGGTCCAGTTCCTCTGGTCCTTGGCTCAACGCTAGGTTCTGCCTCCCGACCTCTTTAGGTCCACGAGCATGTGAGCTCAGGAGTGTGTGTTTTCACAGGTGCGTCTGCTGGCTTGTGTGTGTGTGTGTGTGTGTGTGTGTGTGTGTGTGTGTGTGTGTGTGTGTGTGTGTGTGTGTGTGTGTGTGTGTGTGTGTGTGTGTGTGTGTGTGTGTGTGTGTGTGTGTGTGTGTGTGTGTGTGTTTGTGAATGTTACTCATTTGAAGTTTTCCCGTGCGTCAGATCTTTCTGAAGATCTCGGTGTGAGGAGGCGTCTCCTCGGCCGCCTGCAGACTTCAGAGAGGTTCTGGTGCCTGGAGTTCGTCAGAGCTGCTGGCCACAGGACGGGGGGGGTGGCACTTGGAGCGGGCGGCCTGGGCAGAGATCCTCAAGGACTTCAGCCACGACAGAGCAAACATTCACATACTGATCCTCCCAGAGTAAACTCCAGCAGCAGATCTGCCTCAGGACACCGAGCAGCAAACAGGAAGTTCACTGACGCTGCTGCTTCCTGAGAGAAGTTCTGCTGCACTGGAAACGTTTCTCTACACAACACAGACCTGCAGGAGATTTCAACTGCTTCTAGTTGTAGGAAAACATATCTTATTATTAAAACATATATACTAATCGGATTTATTTTACATGTACAATAATGTCTATTTATTTATAGACATGTATTAGCTTTGCCGATGAGGTTTTGTTGTTTATTGTTTGTTTGTTTGTTTGTGAGCAGCGTTACACAAAAAGCTTTGGAACAGATCTCCATGTAACTTGGTGGAAGGATGTTCTCAGTCAGGGAACAACTCTGAGATAGAAACGCATCCTATCGACTATACTTATAAATCAACTGCATGCTTGTAAATAAAATCCATAAAATAACATTATAAACTGTCACAAGTTTCAAATGCTGCCGGAAAGTGCAAAGTAAAATATCAAAAATTTTATGTAGATCTTTATGTAGAAAATCTGCTTTTGTTTTTCATCGTGGGCCTTTTCTTTGTATCTGGTTCTGCTCTGGAATCCAGAGTTTTCATTTTAAACTCTAAAGAATTCCCAGTTCTGTCGACATAGGGAGTGAACCAGCTGTGAACTCTCATGTTTCTAACTGAGTCTTTGCTGCTGCTGATAAAACGGAGAGAATAATCCACCAGGAGAATTCTCCTCCTCCTCCTCCTCCTCCGTGTGTTCTGATCTTTAATCTGCATCAGACAAAATAAACACAGTTGCTCCGGTGAAGGACTACAGCCTGTAGCCTCCTACATGTGAGTGTGCAGGTGCAGTGTGTGCATGAGAGGCCCGGATCCTCAGCCCACCGGCCACTTGGAGTTATTTATACCAGTAGCAGTGCATGAAGGGAATGTTATTCTAAAGCCTGACTGTGGAATGCACTGTTCAAACCCCGTGGACCTGCCCACACACTGTACTGTGTTCCCCTCACAGGCTGGAAGCATCAGGGTGGCACCGCAATAACACTCGGTCCTGCTCCGGCCTCATGTTACCTGCACTGGGCTTTATGGAAATAACACACATACCTGGAAGTGGGATGTACTGGTGTGTAAATAAGAAACTTGCATTGCTGTTAATATTGATGCAGCATAATAAAAGTGTGAGAGACGGATCTGCTGCAGTGAACCGGCCGCTGGATTCTGAGAGCTGAGGAATTTATCTTTTGATTTGGAAGTGAAAACCTAAAACCAGTTCTACGCCCATGGAGGTGGATTATTTTAGATTTATGACCTGGATGAGAACTCGTTTTAGTTCTGCATTTCAAAACTAATTCACTCATGTGCAATTTTATTATTATTATTATATTTCCTTGGGTTTGAATTACGTGTTACTATTCTACAGATGCAATATGGCAGAAGAATAAATACTTAATCACAGCTTTCTGATCCTGCTGCTCTTTGACTTGTTGAACTCTTCTTATGTTTTTGCCAAATATCCAGACACAGTTAAAGATAATGTCAATAAATAGAATAAAGCTCGGGTCTGAAACACAGCTGGTGAAACGTAGTTCATCGGTTTATGAACTGGAAAACAACATTGTCATAATAAATCTAGTTTTATATGTGTTAGCATTTTAAAAACATAATGAGGGACATGATGTTCAGGTCGAGGAGTTCCTCTGACCTCGGCTCCAACAGGAGACGCTCACTCAGCGTTTCTCTGGTTCCTGTTGAAGAGCCTCGGAGCCGCCGCCCTCTCTCAGCACCTCCCTCTATCAGCACCTCCCTCTATCAGCACCTCCCTCTCTCAGCACCTCCCTCTCGGCTCTGAGGAGGAGGTTCTGACCTGCAGAGAAGTTCCTCCTCGTCCTCTCCCACTCAGAGGAGGAAGAAATCCTCCTCAAACAGAAGCACTCATGGTTTGGTTGTTGTTCAACTCACTTGGAGCTGAGGCCAGTGTTGTGTAGCTGGGAGGACTGTGCACTGTGGTGTAGTGTTGTGTTAACATTATTATATAAAATACACACTTTAAAGACAAGGAGACAAAGACACTGCACAATAAGGATTTACTTTTCATTTAGCTGATGCTTCTCTCCTCCCTTCTCCTCAGAGGCTGATCTGTGTCTTCAGTGATGAATGAAGCTGCGTCCGGATGTTGTTGGTTTTTATAGAAGCTTCAGAGTTAATGAAAACACACATGGAGACTCAGGGATGAAAACAAGGACTAACAGGATTAGACAAGTCAAAGTGTAATTTGTTTAATCTGTTAAACAAGCTGTTACAGGGATTTATCCAAACAGCAACAGAATTATTGAATCAGCTTCAGGGAGATGGGACATTTCCTCCGTGATTACAGGAATCCAACCAGATTAGAGGCCTCACACATTTACAGGCTTATTGAAGACGCCCATCAAGAAGGATCCGTCCTGCTGGGATCTGATCGTCGGCTCTGGATTCTTCACTCGGCTGCGTGGCCTGAATCCACCATCATCATCCTCATCTGGGCTTCATGATGTATCTGCTATTTCCTTCAGCCTGGCGTGGAAGCTCTGCTCTGATATGCTGTGTGTGTGTGTGTGTGTGTGTCTGTGTGTGTGTGTGTGTCTGGCAGATATTCAAGGTTAACAGTGCTGCTGCTCTCCCAGCGTTCACGTCTGTAAGTCATTATCTTCCTCTGCTGCAGAATAACCAACAACAACGACTCCTGAGCACAGACACATTTCCAACAGTGCATTGATCCTCCCTGCACATTATCATTGTATAGGAACCGACCTATAGCAGCGCCCGGTCGTCTGAACTCTGCTTCTCATTGGTCTCCTGGTCCCGGCTGCAGCGGTGACTCAGGGTCCCTGTAGGAATCATTGAAGTTTCAACATGTGTTAAAATCTGTATTTTCCTCCAAAGTATCTCTGACTTATTGTGAAAGAATTAAAATTCCTCCGGCTGCTCTTTGACTTGAAGCTCTGGACTGAAACTAGGACGATATTAAGATACAAAACTGAGACCCTTGAAAATCCACATCTGGAACCTTCAGCTGGTCTCTGGTTTAATTTCTTAACTTCCTGTGGTGATGTACAAATTAACTTCAAGACCTCATGACATCACTCATCTGACCACGAGTCAGCACCCGGAGAACAAAAGGAATCGATTTGATTTGCACTAAGAAACTTGAAAACACTGAGTATCATATTACTCTTGATTGTAAGCAGGATATTATATTGTTGTGAGTCGGGGAGGGCAGCAATAATAACAGTCAAATCAACAGGTGAGGTGCTTTAAATATAAAATATGATGTAAAGAAGTAAAATCGTGTCGACCTGCAACAAATCCCTTAAATCCAAGCAGGCTGCACTCAGACTGTATCTGAGGTCCATCCATCCTGATGAAGTCTTTAGAGTCTCTGACATCTTTCTCTTTAATTCATCACCGTGCTGCACAGAGCAGAACACACATCACCTGCAGCTCCCACATGTTGGGCCCATTAGCTGTGGAGCTGTGGTCCAGGTGGGGGCTGACTCAGGGTCTGTCCTCCCTCACCACAGGCCCCCGGTGAGGTTTCACCGCTGTGAAAGGCTCCTACTATCACCGTGATGAATGGACCCGGCCTCCCACTGGAACCAGTCCGATCGCTGCCGTCTGGTTGACACATGAACATAATCGTCCTAATACACACCCATTCACACCAGTGGGTTCACACACTTAGAGGCTACTTAGCTGAGCAAACTTTACTGAAGAATCCATTCACGTGTCTCAATGGTTGTGTTGTCGGCCATGATGGTTTGTTTAGCTGAACGCAGAGTGATGAAGATCCAGGAGAGCTGAGGCGTGAATTTAATGCATTTCTCATTATTTACAACTCAGAATTCTGATCTTCTGCATCAGTTATCATCAGAATCAGATCCTCACTGTAAAGGGTCAGTCACAGACTCTACTTCCCCCCCCCCCCCCCCCCCCCCCCCACTGAATATAAATGAAGCTGAAACGTCTCTGATACAAACGCTGCCTCCTTGTGCAGCAGGGACACATCTCGACCAATCAGGAGTCAGTGTCAGCTGTCAATCAAGACGTCTCAGTCTGTTTTTAATTCATCAAATCACTGAAACATTTATTTAACGTCTACTTTGATTTTTTACTTGTCCTCTCTGCTAACATGGAGGAGTTTATGACCTGTACGTCCATCACTATTTATGACTTTATACTTTCAGACGTTCTTTTGTGTCATAATAATATTATAATCATACTATAATCATAATAATCATGATGATATGAGCTGATTTTGCTCATATTTCGCCCTCCTCAACATAAAGAGTTGGTCTTTTCCTTCTGTTTGCACAAGGTGTGCACCTGAGATGAGGGTCTCAGCAAAATCACTTGTGGTCGGGATTAGAGGCTCCACACCCAGGACCCACAAACACACACACACACACACACACACACACACACGTGCACTCACGTACCTACAAAGACACGTTTGTTTTTTACATGTGAAGTCACGTTTGAGTGAAAGAAAACGAGACGGAGCTGAAATGAACAAAGGAGGAAAAGAAATGAGAGAAACAGTGAAAAGAGAAAGTCTTTGTAGTTTGATTGAATCTGGATCCGGACTCGTCTCTTTGCACGTTGCTCAGGGAAGTAGTTTCTGTGATCCAGTCCCGCTGAGCTCCACTAAAACACAACATGTGAGAGTCACTGGGTTATTTCTGGTGGTGTGAGCGCCGCCCTTTCACCCCCCCCCCCCCCCCCCCCCCGCTCTGTGGTGGAGGAATCTGCCTCTGAGGCTCGAGGGGAAACATCTGAATCCAAGCTGTTCTCATTTTGAGCTTTTATACATATTTTTTATGTGAGACATTCGTTTTTGTCAGAGCTTGTTCTTCTTTACATCTGACAGACGTACATTGAGTAAATTAAATATCACATAACTCTTTGCTGTGTTTCCATCACCTCAGCATCATAAAGAGGCTGATAAAACAGGAGGAGGGCTCAGGGGTCAAGGGGAAAGGTCAGAGGTCATCGTGTTTCCTGAATGCCGCCCCAGACTGGACGAGCAGCGTCACCACAGACTCACTGGGGTCAGGACGTCACTGTGGAGTGAGACCAGTTTCACAAAGCGTCTCAGCTGATGAGACATGAAACTCACAGTTTCCCTTTGATCCGTGTGTTTCAGTGACATCATGGTGACAAACCGAGAGGGGGGGGGGGGGGGTCTGCATCTGCTGAATCCGTCTCACAGTCACTGATGAATCAGGCTGTCCCTCCCTCATCCACACTCCACTGACTGCTCTATGGGACCTGTGAGAATTGTCCCGACCTCTCGAGCTGTAACTCAGTGGTGGACGTTTCAGACACGAGACACGTCCCCACAGCGTCTCTGCACCGAGCACGTGAGACACAGATGTCTTCAGATCTGAGTCGGACGTCAGACTTTGTGAAGAGTCGGATTCTAACAGGACACGGGTGGTGCAGGACAAACCACAGTGTCCTGGAGACTCGAGCTGAGCCCCATCAGGACATTTGTTAATGAAACTGTTGTGTGTTTAATGTGCAGAGTTCAACTTAACAAAGAGTAAATGCTTTGTTGTGTCTTCTCCCTGATCCTCACACAGATGTCTCACATCTCACATCCAGTCCCAAGGTCCTTTCAAATCTTTTCCAGCTGGAAGTCTCTCCATCATTTCCCCAGTGCATTATGGGAAAAGCTCGTCCACCAAAATACACTTTGGTTTGTCTGTTTTCCAGCGTTAACACATTCTAATCTGAATTTGTGCAACGTGCATAACAACTGTTCTGAAGTCAGTAAGTGATGGAGCACTCTGTGTGTGTGTTGGATCGACAGGAAGCTGGATGTTCAGGTCACTGGGTCAGAATCAGCTGCACATGTGAACACCACACAAACCATGTGTTTAGTGTGAAGCCTTCACAGACGTGTGTATCTGCTCTGATACGACTTTACTGCCTTGTCTGACCTCAGTGAAGCTCTGTCGTAAAGAAGCATCCGGATGGACACGGTGCTGGGAAGGATTTGCTCTCTCCCAGTGAAGTTAATGGTTTGAATATACAGAGGAACACATGCATAGAAAGTGATTACACAGCAAATCCCAGGGATTCACACACTCTGATAGGAAACGTGCAGCGAGCAGCTCTCAGTGTGATGCTGTCGGCTCAGTGATGTGACAGGAGCACAACCTCCATGTTGTCTGCAGCTTGAACCCGAACACACTGAACTCCCCCTGACACTGGTCCTCCTCCCTGCAGCTGCTCTGAAGGTCTCTGAAGGTCTCTGAAGGTCTCTGCTGACACCAGGAGCACAGGAAGCTCCCGGCTCTTCTCTCATCATCGCCCAGAAAAGATCTCTTCAGTGACAGTTTCAGGATCCTGCAGGTGACACACACTTGTTTTCCACACGGCTCCAGCTCCAGTGTGAGGGAGCAGACAAGCCTCTGACCTCCTCCTGCTCCTGCTGAGCTGCTGAGGAGGAGGTGAAATGTATTTCAGTTTAAACTGAAACAGGGAGATTCAGGAGAATTCCAGCTCTGGAAATGTTTCAGCATCAGTTTACAGAAGCGGAGTCAGGAATGTTTATTGATTCCAGCTGCATCGAACCTCAGCGCTGATACATATCACGTTCAGCTCCGAGGGAGAAACAGAAAAATTACAAGAAAATGGATGAAATTGCTTAGAAATAGAAAGTTGTGGTTATTTCATGACATGATGCATCGCACAGGCCGAGGTTTGTGGAGTTTCTTCTGTTGTGTGCGACTGTGCAGCGTCTGCAGTGAGAGTGATGTGGCTCGGCCCTCGTGGTTTATACAACTCTTTACTTATGGACTTTAATTAGAAGCTCAACAGGGAAACGTTCTGAGAGGAAATGGAAAGAATCATCGTTAAAGAGCGAAGATTGAGATCCTGGCATCAAACACGTAAAGACAATATTCTTTTTTCTTTTAATCACTGGGCTGTAAACACTGGGAGCAGTGAACAGAACCTCTGGGTCTATTTGTAGAGCAGAATAAGGAGCAGCCCTCTGGAGGTGGAGGGGAGGTCTGCTCCACTTGGAGGAGCTGATGCTGGGATGGGACCTGGGGGTGTTTCTCTGCTGGTTTAACGGGGAACTTGACACTGAGTCTGCTTGTGGTCATTTCTCTTCCCAGTAATCTGTCCCACAGGGCGGGGGGGGCGACGTGTCTTACTTTTAGTTTCAGTGTAGTTTTACGCAGCCACTTAACACGTTGTGCTCCGGTGAAGCAGCCCAGCCCGCGGAGAGAGGGTTTCTGGAGGAGGGGGGGAGCAGAGGGAACTGGCAGCCGACGGTCCCGGGGCAGGTCCTGCTGCTGCGCCGCCAAGAGTCCGGAGGCTGAGGTTTGGTCTGTGCGCACATTCCGGGAGAAGCTCCAGAGCTGCGTCCTGCCAGAGGAGGACCTGAGAGGAGAACCTGAGAGGAGAACCCGAGAGGAGAACCCGAGAGGAGGACCTGAGAGGAGGACCTGACAGGAGGACCTGAGAGGAGAACCCGATAGGAGGACCTGACAGGAGAACCCGATAGGAGGACCTGAGAGGAGAACCTGACAGGAGAACCCGAGAGGAGAACCTGACAGGAGAACCCGAGAGGTGAACCCGAGAGGAGGCTCGGACCCGGACCCACTTCACTTTGTTGGGAACACACAACACTGGATGAGTTGAGCTCTGAGGGGAAACGTGTATTTTCTGGAGATGTGACGTGTTGGAAAAGTTGAGGAGTTACTTCACTTTTTGGAAGCTCGTGATTTAGAGATGATCCTCTCTCTCCTTGGATTACACTTGATAACGGAAGTGTCGCTGAAACCAAGTTGTGGATTTAACTTTACGCACAGCGAACTCTTCTCCTTCTCTCCGTGTGTGTGACCCAGAGATCCGCCAGTGAGCTGGGTTCCTCCAGCAGGAGCGAGGATCTGAAGCAGATCCTGTCACTTCCATCTATTATGTGTTTGTCTTCATCTGGAACTCATTGATTCGACCTCAGATGCGCTAAAGACGCGCACGGGTCTTCATCTGTCCCTCAGTGAGTGTTCAGCCGACTGTATCTGACACCTCGCCACCATGAGGGCTGCTGTTCTCTGTGGACTTCTCATGTCTCTGCTGACCTGGACAGGAGACGCCGACAGACAGACTCGTCCCAGGCACAGGCGCGTGAGACTGGCACATGCCCCGGAGGACGCACAGGACCAGGGGCGCCTCCTCAGACATGTGCGTCCTGGGTTTGGCTCGGCCATCTCGGTGCACAGCCCCAAGGGGGGGGACGATGTTCAGGCTGATGAGGGGGTTCCTGTTTACACCAGAACGAGGACTGTGCAGGGCCGGAGAGCAGGGGGCCAGGGGCTGGTGCCACGGAGAGGGGTGGCCGCGCGGACTACCCCCCCAACTGCACCGGACCTGCAGAGAGATGAGGCCACTCCAGGGGCCAGAGCCCGGGTGAGCCGGATGCCCAGCAGCGCCGGGTCACCAAACCTTCTGGCCAGCTTTGCAGGGAAGAACCGCGTGCTGGTGATTTCTGCCCCTCATGAATCAGACGGTTACTACCGCCTGATGATGTCTCTCCTGAAACCAGACGTGTACTGCGAGCTGGCCGAGAGACATGTCCAGCAGATCGTCATTTTTCACCAAGAGGGGGAAAGGGGAGGCAAGGTGAGGAGGATCACCACGGAGGGGAAGGTGATGGAGGAGCCGCTGGACACTGCTCTGATCCCCAGACTGATGAACGTCCTCAAACTGGAGAAAGGTAAAGATGGTTCAGGTCCTCAGGGAGGAGACGACACTGTGACCGGACTTTGTGCATGTTTGAGTTTGTCTGAATGTTTTATATTCTGGTTTCACACCTGAAAGTAAACTCAGCTCAACATCTATTCACCTGACACATGATGTGCTGACCTGCAGGGAAGTTTGGGATGGTGCTGCTGAAGAAGACCCTGCAGGTGGAGGAGAGGTACCCGTACCCCGTGAGGCTGGAGGCCATGTACGAGGTGATCGACCAGTCGCCCATGAGGAAGCTGGAGAAGCTGCGGCAGAAGGGCTTCGTGCAGAAGTGCAGAGGAGCTGGTGTGGAGGGTCAAGTGGAGGAGGGCACGCCCACAGGTGAGTGTCCTATGGTTCTAGAATCATTTTCTAACTGTCACAGGAGGAGAAGCCACCTCCTTCCACCTCCTTCCACCTCCTCGTTCTGTGGATCTCTAAAGATGCAGTGTGTCATCTCAGACTCGTGTGACCAGCTGAATGTTATTTAGTTTGTGGTTTTCACGACAATAGAACATTGAATTAATAAGCACAACATCATCAGTGTTCTGAGTGTGTTTTGTGGATAATCCAGGTTTGAAGAAGACATGGAACTTATTCTGTTCATGAGAAATACAAACACATTAATATCTGTTGGAGCAAAGATCCAGATCCAAATATAATGAAAGACAGATATTCAACGACTGTTATTTAATTGTGTGTGTGTGTGTGTGTGTCTGTGTATGTGTGTGTCTGTGTGTGTGTGTGTAGCCGTAGACACACCTGTAGAAAGAAAACCAGGGAAGAAGATCCCACGGAAACCCACACAGGCGACAACAACAACAACAACAACAACTGCTGCAACCACGACCACAACACGACCAACCACCACAACGACCCCCACAACAACAACAACAACTACAACCCGCCCCCCCACCACCACCACAACCCGAGCGACAACAACAACAACAACCAGAGCAACAACCACCAAAGCCACCACTACCAGAAGAACCACCACGACAAAGAGACCCACCACCACCAGCACCACCCAGAGGCCGACCAGAGCTCCCACCACAGCCCCGTGGCTCCCAGCACCCAGGACCACCGCTGACCCTTACTACGACCCCCGCCGAGAGAAGACCACGCCGGCCGGAGACAACCGCACCGACAAGGACAACAGAGATCCACAGGACCGCAGGATCGTCCCTGCTACACAGAGACCCTCCAGGATCAAACCCACCAAGAAGAAGACCGGAGCAGAGAAGGTGGTTTGAGTCCTTCAGCTGAATCCTCTGTGATAAAAGTACATTTAACCAATGACTCGTCTTTATCTGTGCAGGTGTTGACCAACGAGTACGAGGACAGGTACGTTCCCATCAAACCAACAGAGGTCGAACCCGAGGAGACCGAGTCCTTCACCAGCATCAGCCCGACCAAGAAGGTCAAGGGCAAACACAACAAGCAGGACAAGAAGAAGAAGAAGAACGACAAGGCGGTGAAGAAAGCCGAGAGGAGAGCGAAGGCTTCGAAGGAGGGGAAGGTCGGGGGAAAGAAGAACGGGAAGAAGCCGGTGAAATACCCCGAGACAGACGACTACCCAAGAACTACCAAGAAGCCCACGCCGCCTCCCAAAGGGTCCCTGGCCTCCTTCCTGGACTACTTCGAGAACAGGAGGCGTCTGCTGGTGAGAGCGAGACCTACCCGTCCTTTAATCGAGGGCTCACAGGGTTCAGCCACAGGGTTCGGGTTCAACTCCCACCAGACACATGCACAACATTTAATCAGGTTCTAGGTTCTAATGTCTATATGATTTCTTGCTAAAAGTTTCCATTTAACACTCTTATACTTTTTCACAATCAAAGAAAGTAAAACCAGACCAGTATAAACCCACAGGTCAGAGTCTGATGAAACCATTAACCATCAGAGTCATGAATCTCAGACAGAACCTACTGGTCTCGAGTTGTGAAGCTGGCGTTTCACAGGAAGTGTTGAGCAGCAGGAACAGGATGTGATCTACAGTTTAATACAAGTCCAACAGGAGGGACTTTGTTTTAGGAAACAACTGGAAAGACACTTTTAAAAGCCAAACATCTGGATTCATCATTTGTATTTTATTAATATTAACAAACCAGACGTCTGAGCCTCGAGGCAGATAATCATTCACTGGTTCCCCTTCTCATTTCCAATCTGTCTGTTTTCATGTGTTTTATAATCATATATTGAAGTTGCTGCCACATGAGGAGACGTAAACTATGTGGAGCAGAAAGCGGAGCCGCTGCACAGCTGTGTGCGAACAGACTGAGTGTCTCTGGCTCTTATCACAGCAGTGCTCTGGAAAGGCTGGGGAAATATGCCCCATCCTACGCCTGCAGGTTAATGTAAACATCACCTCTGCCGCACACTGTGTGTGTGTGTGTGTGTGTGTGTGTTTCATTGTGTACACATGACACTCCAACCTCCCTCCCTCCCTCCAGCTGGTCACGGCCCCCGGCGAGGACCACAGGATGTATGCTCAGCAGAGGGACGAGTACCTGGAGTCGGTGTGTGAGATGGCCATCAGGAAAGTGTCCATCATCACCATCTTCGGCTCCCTCACCAACTCCACCATGAAGATCGACCACTACCAGCTGGGTGAGTGGCTCCCGGCTGCAGATCTTCATTACACTCTACAGATCTGAGAGCAGTTTGTAACTCCAGGAGATGATTGTCACTTCTCTCGGTCGGTTTCCCAGCAGCGCTTCCATCTGGTCGGGTGAACTCCTCCTTCACAGGGCAGCTCGTGGAGCTCCACGCTGCTGAGTCACACTGAGGAGGATGTTTATGAGAATCCAGAGTCTGTGTGTTTTCATCTCACTGTGAACAAAAGAGGTTTATTTTAGTCTGCTCTCCTCTTGTCAGCCTGTAAAAGTCCTGTTTGTCATGAAGTGACTGGTGTCTCATGGATTTCATAGTGATTGGGACACATCTGCTCTTCATGTTCCTGGAAAATTCATATTTTTCACAGGATAATTTATAGATTTTTTTATAATTTTGAGAAATAGTCTTAGGTTTTCTTTCTGTAAACATCCATCCTCCCTACGTTCAACTGGACACTTCTCTGTCTCACTTCGTCTTCTGTTGCTTTTCACACGTTCACCATGTGAAGCCAGAGACAGGACAGTGTCTCCTGTCCTGTCTCTGTCCTCTCGTCCTCACAACATGTCAAACTGGAGGATTCGAGCTCTGACCTCTGCTCAAAGTGAAATGTACAGAATGAACAGTGACTCTGCCAAAGCCACAGAGACGTGCACAGAGACATGCATGTCTCTGTGCACGTCTCTGTGCAGGAGACGGACGCTGACCTCTGAGTCACAGCGTCTTACTTTCTGTTCTCAAACTTCAGGAGGTGTTTACTCTCTTTCTTTACCTCCGCAGAGGAAGTTATTATTCCACCTCCTCCATTTGTTGGTTTGTTTTTCTGCAGAATTATATGAAAACTACAGAACTGATGTTCTTGAAGCTCGGTGGAAGGATGTGTGGGCGGACTCATTACACACACACACAAACACACACACACACACACACACACACACACACACACACACACACACACACACACACACACGGACAGACACACACACACACCCAGCTCTTTAAAATGCCTCTCCAAACCACTGCTGTTATAATGGGAAGTGTTGTGTTGTTTATTTGTGTAGTCTGACCTTCAGAGGAGGATTTTAAAGTCGTCTCAGCTGCAGTTAGTTAACATCAAGACACTGAAACTCACTTTGTAGAACTTTACGAGTGTCACTCCACACGACAAGCAGGTCTGATCCACAAGGAATTCTGGGAAAAGTGGAAAAGTTACGTCACCCGCCCCCCCACCCCCCCACATCACCACTCGGTTACAGTTTTGTTCCATTTACCGGCCAGAGGGTGTGTGTGTGTCTGTGTGTGTGTGTGTGTGTGTTAGTTTGTGTGAGAACTTGTGCTGTGTACAAACAACATGTTCTTTCCTCGCTGAAAGAAGCAGTTGTTGAACTAAACCTCAGTTTAGTTTGAGTTTTCATTTTTTGTTGGTTGCTCAGCAACACGGGCTGTACGACTGAGTGTGTGTGTGTTTGTGTGTGTGTGTGTCTGTCTGTGTGTGTTTGTGTGTGTGAGTCTGGTGGGTTTTTCCCGATTCGATGGCCTCATACATATTACACATCACAGCGTGGGGGAAACAACCGAGAAACACTGTTCTGTGGTCTGTGTGTGTTTGTGTGTGTCTGTCTGTGTCTGTGTGTGTTTGTTTTCGGGTATGTGTGTGTCTGTGTGTGTGTGTGTGTGGAGGGAGTGGTGATTAAAGGCTCTGGTCTGTATAAACGCCGGCTACAGTAGATTTTGTGGGGCTCCGTCTCTGCCAGATCTGAGTGAAGCGTCTCTTTGTGGACTCGTCCCTGATGCACTGGTTTCCACTCGTCACTTTAAAGTCCAACACACGATTCAAAGAGCTCAGCACTGGGAAACACCTTCTTCTCCTCACGTGTTATTATGGTTTGTTTGATGGGAAAACTCTTCGTCACAGTTGTTTCATGTAAACACGTCTCTCACTACAGATGCAGTCAAACCTACAGTTACAGAATATCACAGTTAATTTGTGTTCAAGCTCAAAATGAAGTTTGCATGAGGACGTCCTGACTCCCAGAATCTGTCCTCTGTGTCCCCTTCGTCTCCAGAGAACGACAAGTCGATGAAGGGTCTTCGTCAGGAGGACCTGGTGAACCAGGACCTGATCACAGAGCTGAGGAAGGAGTTCAGCATGATGCACGATGACTTCTACATGGTGCTGACCGACACCGACATGAGGGTCAAGGTACCGACTGGTTTCCTGTTTCCTCTGAGCTGCTTCCTCTGAGCTGCTTCCTCCGAGCTGCTTCCTCTCAGCTGCTTCCCCTGAGCTGCTTCCTCTGAGCTGCTTCCTGCAAGCTGCTTCCTCCGAGCTGCTTCCTCTGAGCTGCTTCCTCCGAGCTGCTTCCTCTGAGCTGCTTCCTCTCAGCTGCTTCCCCTGAGCTGCTTCCTCTGAGCTGCTTCCTGCGAGCTGCTTCCTCCGAGCTGCTTCCTCCGAGCTGCTTCCTGCGAGCTGCTTCCTCTGAGCTGCTTCCTGCGAGCTGCTTCCTCCGAGCTGCTTCCTCCGAGCCGCTTCCTCCGAGCCGCTTCCTCCGTGCTGCTTCCTCCGAGCTGCTTCCTCCGAGCTGCTTCCTCCGAGCTGCTTCCTCTTAGCTGCTTCCTCTCAGCTGCTTCCTCTGTGCTGCTTCCTCCGAGTCGCTTCCTCCGAGCTGCTTCCTCCGAGCTGCTTCCTCCGAGTCGCTTCCTCCGAGCCGCTTCCTCCGAGCCGCTTCCTCCGAGCCGCTTCCTCCGTGCCGCTTCCTCTGAGCCGCTTCCTCCGAGCCGCTTCCTCCGAGCCGCTTCCTCCGTGCTGCTTCCTCCCAGCTGCTTCCTCCCAGCTGCTTCCTCCGAGCTGCTTCCTCCGAGCTGCTTCCTCCGAGCCGCTTCCTCCGTGCTGCTTCCTCCCAGCTGCTTCCTCCGAGTCGCTTCCTCCGAGCTGCTTCCTCCGAGCTGCTTCCTCCGAGTCGCTTCCTCCGAGCCGCTTCCTCCGAGCCGCTTCCTCCGAGCCGCTTCCTCCGAGCCGCTTCCTCCGAGTCGCTTCCTCCGAGCCGCTTCCTCCGAGCCGCTTCCTCCGAGTCGCTTCCTCCGAGCTGCTTCCTCCGAGCCGCTTCCTCCGAGTCGCTTCCTCCGAGCCGCTTCCTCCGAGCCGCTTCCTCCGAGCTGCTTCCTCCGAGCTGCTTCCTCTGTGCTGCTTCCTCTGTCCAGAGTTTTAGTGAGAAGTTTAATCATCAGAATCTAATCAGTGTAGAAAACACACCAAATTAATAAAACAACATTTAAATAAATATGATAAGTGTAAAAGTACTTCGTCTTCAAGGTCTTTCGAAGGCTCCTGTCCCTGAATGTGGACGGGCTGTAGAAGCGGCTCATGATATTTTTATATTCTGAATTTGCTTTTAATAATCAACCTCTAAAGTTTCACATTGAGACAGAAATAAGTTGTTTTTCTTCTTCGTTTATGAATCTGCTGTTTTTAAAAAATCTGTTATTTACACGCTCAGCGTCCGTCTGCCCGACACGTCGTCTCTTCTCTCTGGAGGTGGACGGACCTGTCCCCACGCTGCCGTCACGAGGACACTGTTTTAATTCACACTACATGAAATCTGCCCGACACCTGTATGTGTATGTGTGTGTGTGTATTAGTGTGTGTGTGTGTGTATGTGTGTGTGTGTGTGTGTGCCAGGGTAAACCACCAGGCTGTTTGTGGACTCATCAAAGAGACCAGTGTTCATGTCTCTGCTGACAGAGCCAGAGACAGGGACGTCTGTGAATGTTGGAGGATGTGGGTGTGGGCATGAGACAGAGAGGAGGAGGAGGAGGAGGAGGAGGAGGAGGAGGAGGAGGAGGAGGAGGAGGAGGGTGGGAGTCAGAACAACCCAGAGGAAGGTGTGAGAGTGTTTGTGCGGTTGTGTTAAATGTCCCTGCATGTGTTAGATATTCATGTAGAGATTTCTTAGATGAAACGTGATGTTGCTCTTTCCCTCGAGTTCTTCTGGAGAACACACTAACACCTCCGCTCCATCACGTGACTGGAAACATGTTGAACTCTGTTCTCTTCTCCTCTGTGATGTTTCCAGATGTTTGTTCTTCCACGGACACATTGATGTATTTATTCTGTGGCTTCAAATCAGCCTCTAGTGGAGAATGACTGCTTCTCCTTGATGTTCTTTTGTCAGCAATCCTACGAGGTCCCCATCGCCATGAAGGCCGTGTTCAACTACATCGACACCTTCTCCTCCCGCATCCGAGAGATGGAGCAGCAGAAGAGGGACGGAGTCGAGTGCAAGAAGGAGGACAAGCCCCGGTCGCTGGAGAACTTCCTCTCCAGGTGAGACTGACAGATTCACTCGGTTGTACTGGTTTGGTTAATCTGCTAACCCTCCGTGGAAATGAGCTGGTTTCTGAAGATCAACTGGTGAAGAGACAACTTTTCACAGTCCAGTAAAAGTCCAGACTCACTGTCCAACAACCACAACACCAGGTCGACATCTGTCCTGAGTCCTTCGGCCTCTTTTAGCTCTCACTGCCTGAAGTTTCCTCCAATAATCACTCAGTTAGAGGCCTCCAGGGGGCGCTGTGGCCATGAACCACCTGCCATTCTCCCTATTATGATTTTACAGAATGATTTTGAAGCTTTTATTTTGAGGTTTAAAAACTACTGAGTGTCGTAGTCAGATTGTCTATTCGGTGTTTTGACACCTGTCCTGACCTTTAACCCTGGGACATGTCTCCAAACCACCGCCACAGAGCCGGGTGCACATTAATTATAGTCGTGAACAAATAACATAAAAGTACCAAGCACTGGTTTTAAAGATGAAGACCTCGGCCTCCTTCACAACTGAAAACACTAGAAGTCCTTGAAGAGAGTTCTTCTGAGAATCTGGTGGTGGGAGTTCTCTGTGTGGTCCCGGCAGGCGGTGCCTCCTCCGTCAAACATCTGCTGCTCGGCTCAATAATCAAACCACAGTTTATGGTCTTTATAAGCAGCGTTTGGCAAATCGCAGCAGTGTGTTCCACGGATATTAAAAGCAACACGAACCCCCGTTAGTCCCTCGAGGCCGAATCACACACGAGAGGTCGGAACCAGACCGGGTGTCTCTTGGAGATCTGGCAGGTTTCTGACCATAATTTGGGATCGTCAGCCTCTGGCAGTCGGGTGGGGTGGGGTGGGGGGGGTGTCAGGGAACAGGCTCGATGCCTCGTCTCCGCGCACTGAGCTTTCACCGCTGCGCCAACGTGCCACTTAAGTCCCGGCTGAACTTTCCTGTGATTGCAGGTTCCGATGGAGACGTCGCCTGTTCATCATCTCCGCCCCCAACGACGAGGAGTGGGCCTATCAGCAGCAGCTCTACGCCCTGAACAGCCAGGCCTGCAACCTGGGTGAGTCTCCTGAAACCAGTCAGCCTCATGGAATCTGAATGGGAGGCCAGTGGGCATAACCAGCAGAGTGCTGGGAGGGTTTCTCTGTTCGGGCTCTAGACTCCTTCTGTGGCTTCAACTACTTCCTGTCGCTGCAAACAAACAAACAAACAAACAAATAAATATATCTTCACTTCCTTGGAAAGTTCGACCTGAAAGAACAAAACTCAGGATGATTCGTCTTTGTGTTGATTCAGATCTGAGTGACAGTAGGAATATATTTGGGGGGATTCCATTTTAACTCTACTTAGACTTGTGTCTTGTCACGGTGTGTGTGTGTGTGTGTGTGTGTTTGTGTGTGTGTGTGTCTGTGTGTGTCTGTGTGGAGAGAAGTGGAGCCGCTCTGTTCTTCTGTCTGAAACTAACAAACTTCTTCTCCTCTGACAAACGGCTGTTACTCAACTTTTCCACTGTCACTTAAACAAGTGCTAAGTGTTCGTCTCAGAGACACATTCATCTGGACTGTGTCCGTCTCCGCAGCCTGAAGAGTCGGACAGATTCATAAGAGAACTTTAAATATCTCACAACCCACTTCGCTCCCCAGTAAAACCAAGTACACGCTGTCATCAGGAGTCTCCTCCCAGTTTGAGCCTCATCTTCTGGTTTTGTTTATGTGAAGTGAAGATTTGTGATGTTTCTCTGGATCCTGAGTCTCGACTCCCTCACACGTTAGAAAACAGATAAACAGATAAAACAGATAAACGTCATGTGACTTTGACTCTGAGCTCAGTTCAGCTTTTTTTCAGACTTTACTCGATGCAGAACTTTGGGCCTATAAGTTACTACTGGTTTTTAAGTTTTACATTTCGATAAATGTCTCCACATAGTGGAAATGTCCACTTATTATCCTGCTAATGGGTTGTTATTGATACAAACATTTACATTTACTAACCATTCAAAATAAGTTAAATCTCTGACAAAGAGTTTAAGTTTTGTCTGTTTGTTTGTAAAATGAAATAAAATCAACTGAACTCCTTCAGAGAGTTGTTGCAGGGACGAGCTGAGAGAGGAACTCAGTAAACTTTGGTTCGAGGGAGGATCCAAGAGTTTCCTCTCTCTTTGAATTCACAAGATCTGAGGTTTTCACACGTGAATAATTCATGGTTTTGGTTGAAAGTATATTTAACTGTAAGTCTGACGTCAGAGTGTGTGCAGACTGTTTTTCCATGTGAGCGAGTCACATGGTGGAAACTCGTCTTATCAGTCCCACCGACGCTGTGAGGACTTGTTTCCTCTCATGTTGTTGCTCTTGGCCGGTCGGCTGTCGGGCTGTTCCCTCCCTCCCTCCCTCCCTCGCTCCCTCCCTCGCTCCCTCGCTCGCCCCGGCCCAGACAAAGGGCCGTCCTGCTGACTGCGCTGCTGAACGCCTCAGAGGTTTGATCCTGGTATTCAGGACTTGGCGCTCACAGCGTGAAGCCAGAGCTCTCCGGTGTTTACCGTCGGCCTCCTGGCTGCAGAGGGAACAGATTTCTACAGGCCATCGTCCTCCAGTTACCCAGAAACCATTGCTCAGGACCGGTCCAATAATAAACAAGTGACCTCAGAGGATCAGGATGTCACAGACGTGTTTGAAGCTGTTATCTGTCTGACATGTTTCTCTGATGTCACACAGGTCTGAGGCACATCTCCATCCTGAAGCTGGCTGGCACGGACCTGGCAGACATGGGCGGAGTCCTGGAACTTTATCCAATCAATGGTAAGAACTTTTTTAAATATAATAATCAAAGAACTGAGTTGAATCTGGTGAAAGATCCTATGAACCCACTGAAGCTGTCAGAGGAGGCATACGACCACAGGGCGGTAACTCTAGATCACAACTGTTCTCAGGGTCAGAAGAAACGAGAGTCAGGCTCGAGTCGTCTGAGGTTGTGGAGATTTCTTCTTGTATCAGTAGAGCTCAGCATGTGGAGACACAGTAACTGTGAAACATCTTCCTCTACTTCCTGTGAAACCCTTCCTGCTCCTCTACTTCCTGTGAAACATCTTCCTCTACTTCCTGTGAAATCCTTCCTGCTCCTCTACTTCCTGTGAAACCCTTCCTGCTCCTCTACTTCCTGTGAAAACATCTTCCTCTACTTCCTGTGAAACATCTTCCTCTACTTCCTGTGAAACCCTTCCTGCTCCTCTACTTCCTGCAGGCAGTGCCACGGTGGAGCGTGAGGGCCTGTCGGGGAGCCTGGTGAAGGACATGAGGAACTACTTCCAGATCAGCCCAGAGTACTTCTCCATGCTGCTGGTGGGGAAGGACGGGAACGTGAAGTCCTGGTACCCCTCGCCCATGTACTCCATGGCCATCATCTACGACCTGGTGGACTCCATGCAGCTGCGCAGACAGGAGATGGCCATCCAGCAGTCCCTGGGCATGCGCTGTCCCGAGGACGAGTACGGTGGGTATGGTTACCACCAACATGGATATGAACACGGGTACCAGGACGGCTATCACCAGGGCTATGGCTACTAACTGGTGGGGGGGGCGTGATCTGACCGAGGACGCACGAGTCAACGTGTCCTCGCAGCTGGTGCTTGTCTTCCTTCAGCCCCTGTGGTCCTGAATGTCTTCCAGCACTCAGTGGAAGCTGCTGCCTTCACCTCTCCACTTCTTTCACGTGTAACAGTCGGTTCCTTTGATGCCTTTGATCTGAGCTGGTAATCCAGCCAATGGGCAGATGAGGCTCAGGGATCTGTTGAATACTTCAGTGCTTTACACCTTGTTGCTTTAAGTTTCCTTAACTTCAGGTCAAATTCACATCGTGGTGTTTCCAGCACAGACCTTTATTTTGTAGATATCGGGCTGAAATAAGACATTTATGTATTTATTGGACATCTGCTGCATCCGAGGTGCAGTTATCGACTATCGTATGAAACTGAATCACGTTTTTTCTCCTTTGTAAAGTTTCTTTGCTAAACAATGTTCTTATTTATACTCTATTGTCCTATATGAAAATAAACATTTGATTGTTACCACTCGTGGTTTTTGAATTTGCTCACAAGATTCAGTCGGAGGGAAAAGCAAGAATATTTAGAGCGACGTCGCCTCCTAGTGGCTCAACACGAAGTTGACAACACATTCCTACACAATATTTCAAAATGGGTTGTGAAATAACAAAAAGCTTATGATCCATTCTCCAAGTTAAACACATTCAAAACACAACTATATATTCCTATAAAAAAACATGTTAACTTAGTTTAGAAATTTATAAAAGTTTGTTCCATGACAGAAGCTCGAGTCGTTCTGCAGCCGCTCGTTTGGCTACAACAATTTTTCTTTTGCATTTCACTCTTAAAATTAAACATTAACACCATAAAAATACATGTGCAATGATATTCTAAATAGAAAACACAGTAAAACATATAACAGAAAACTCCAAGAAAACGTGGTTCAGCCAAGAACTTTCTCTTAAACTCCCCCCCCCCCCCCTTGTCCATCCTCCCTTTACATTCCTCTACTGTACGTTGGCTTGCAGTTTATTTCATAGTGGCATTTATACATCATCAGATTTTATGGCACAAAACAGATCATAGTATTTTTTAACACTGGCAATACGTCAAAAAACTTAAAGTTCAAAGAAGAGTGTTGTGCTTTCGCTGGGTGTAGTCCGGGCTGCTGGTTGTGGATCAGATATAAGAAGTAAAACTAGGAAACACCAGGAATCCTTTCATCCCTTAATGATCCGTGCGTCCAGCAGATACACAACCCTGGTGATCCTCACAAACAACAGCAGCCACACACTGACAGGCACATTTCAAAATACACACAATCACCTCACACAATCACATTCTGTGTCTGAACATTCCCTCTCATCCACACTGGGACGTCCAGGAGAACAAGTCTGTTGTGCAGTTTGTCGTCAGCCTCTTGTGTAGTCGAGCATCTTGTGTAGTCGAGCTACAGAGACTCGTCCTCAGACTCACTGTCTGTGTTGGGCTTCGTCAGGAGCTCCAGCTCTTCACCGTCCTGCAACACAAAGAGAATCAGGATGATGATGAAGACGAGCTGATAGAACCTCAGTCACGTGTTTCTCACAGGATTCAAACTCAAACTGATTTTTCATCAGGATCCATTCATTATTTTGAGAAAAATGCCAAAACGTCCAGAATCATAATGTTAAGGAAAATGGAAAAATACTTGTTGGATCTGCACCAAAATCAAAAGAGTTCTTCGTGGACTCGTACTGGATCCTTCCACAAAGTTTTGTGATAATCTGTTGAGTGATTTTTGCTTAATCCTGCAAAATAACTCATATGAAATCATAACCTCTTTGGGGGAGACCTGCACTCGACTGATCCAAGTGCATGTCCATAGATCTGGATTGTTTTCCCTTTGAATATCCTCCCCTTTGATTTCTGGTTTTACTCATTTCAAAACATTTCCTCTGTTAAAGCATTTTGTTATTTTATCTTTATCTCATCTTCTTTAGTGTTTGTCCTCCGTTTCATTATTCTACCTTTATCTTTGTTTTTCCTTCGGTGTTTCCTCGTTTCAACGTGATGAGACTAACGACGCGTCTCCTCTTTAAGCACTTTAAGTTAAGTTTGATTGACTGATTGATCACAAGACATCTTTCTAAGTGGCTTTAGGATAGTGGAAGTTTTTCTGCCTTGAAAACAGTGAGAAAACTTTGCGTTTTAAAGCCACAGATTAGTTTTTGTTCCCGTTTTATCACAGAGACAGAAAACAAATGTGTTATTTCACATTCAGGAGGTTTTCCTCAGCCTGAGACAAGTCGTGGAAACCACCTGAAAGTCCTGCTGCCTCCAGGACAGTGACCTCATCAGGCCCCTGTGGACACACGTCCTGTTAAATAACTTCCTCTTTCAAAATCCAATAGACTGCAATGACCTAATGAAGTTACGAGAGGTAAAGGCCCCGGTGTGAGGCCCACCGTTGTTTTCATAGCAAGGAATCAGGTTTCCTGCTGCTCTGAAGAAACCACATTATGGAGGAAGGAGAGCCAAGTTTCCTGAGGAGAAGGTGGTATGTGTGTGGGAGGAGAGGAAGGGGCTTCCAGGGTTCCCACGCTTGCCTTGAAAAAAAATTCCATGCTACCTCCTGATTTTCCAGGTACCATATTAAGTAATGATCTATAGGCCCCTGAAGCTTTCCGCGCCCCCCTCCCCTCACAAACACAACCCCCTAGGACACCTGACTACTAACTTGATTTAAAAGATGTGCCAGTCAAGTCTACATTGTAAATGCTTAGAGATTATGTCTTATTGATATATCAATGCATGAAATAATGCAACGATCTGTAGATGAACAACAATTTATTGAACGGGAACTTTGAGACACATGAGCACTGGGATTGATATTTGTTCTCTCTTCCACTCCTCTCCTATCTCATCCTGTCCTCTTCTCTCCACACCTCCCCTCTCGTATCCGCTCCTGTCTTCTCTTCCTACTCTTCTCAACTCCTCTCCTCTCTTCTCCCTTTTCCTCTGTCATCCTCTACTCTTGTATCCTCCTCTTTCATCTTCTCCCCTCTTCTCTTCCTCATCCTGAATCTACAGCGTGTCATTGTCACTCACTCCTGTAATGCATCACACATTTGAGATTATGAGTCTTACGTAGAAGAGGTAATATGCCTACCCTTACTCTGTAAAAGCTTTTGTAAATCAAACTAATGAACCTAAAAGGAAAAACATAAGGCTGGTTCCCCTGTGGTTCCTCAGTACAGCAACCTCAAAAATGTCTCACCCCAAATGTTCCTATTTAGTAGTATCATTTTTTTAAAGAAAAAACGAAAAATCACAAAATAGCTAAAAGTAGATATAAGAATGAATGTTACAAAATTTATCAAGACTAGACTGGTCATGTCAACTAGTATAGAAGTAATGTCACAGCATAATGTGAAAATGTATTGGTAGTTAGCTAGCAACGCAAGCTAGCCAACACTAGCTAGTTAGTTAGCAAGCTGAATGTTGGCTAGCAGGATTGCACTGCATGTGCTTGTTAACCATCATTAATGAATCCAAATTCAAAACAAACTCCCCTAAATGTGGTGAATAACACGGTTTTAGGAAAAGTCAGTGAGTGAAATACATATGGGGATCGAACATAGTTCTAGTATTTTAAAAGAAAGGTAAAAATTATGTCAACAATTCTAGTGTTAGCTGAAGCTAGCAAGATTGCACAGGTTACTAACTATCGTTGATAAACCCAGGTTTATCACACAGTTAAAACACAGCTTCTTACATTTGAGGATAAACTTGCATAAGAAGTTTCACTGTAGATGTCAAGGCTCCCGTGTTGGCTGGAAATGCATGTATTTGACCCTTCTATTGAGATTGCGAGTAATGTTTCTCGGTTATTATTCCCGAAGTCCACCAATCCGAAACTATACTTTTAAAGTCCATATCACCAGGTTGCCTCATCAAATTCCAACATCCAATACACCAGATAGGATGCCAAGAGCATGTTCTACAACATGGGATCATCCATTTCTATCTACAGTAAGAGCTGTTCACATGTAAAGGGTTTTTATAAACTTATCTTAATTCTGTGCTCAATAGTTTCATTTTATTACTATTTTACACATCATCCAATACAATTTTCCAGGATAACTGTTTCAATTTCCATGGAAGTGTTCACTTTTGCTCAGTTTCCATGACTTTCCCAAACCTGGAAAATGAAAAAATAAATTCCATGTTTTCCATGGTTTCCAGGTACCGTGGGAACCCTGGCTTCTCAGGGGGGGGGGGGGGCTCGTGAGCGTGACTACTGAAGGACGGGTGGTGCTTACCCCTCTGGACCTCTCGAACACCTCTCCGTTGATGACCCGCAGCTTTTCCTGCTGCAGGGTGTACTCCAGGTCCTTGGGCCGGCTGGCGTTGTAGATAAAGATGGCCAGCAGGACCACGGGCGCCTGGAGGAAGAAGTCGAGCGAAGGGCGGAAGTCGAAGAGGAAGAGGGAGAGGGTGGTGACGAGGACGGTGGTGATCTGTCCCGTCAGCACGTGGAACATGTTGTCTCTGAATTTCAAGATGAAAGCCACAGATAAACCCAGGGCAGCTGAGGGGAAGAGAGAGAAAGAGAAAGAGAGAGAGAGAGAGAGAGAGAGAGAGAGAGAGAGAGAGAGAGAGAGAGAGAGAGAGAGAGAGAGAGAGAGAGAGAGAGAGTTCTTTAAATGAACACGTTTACATTCCTCATCTCAGCTGAAACTTAACAAGTTGTTGTTTATTGGTTTTAGTAACTGCAGATTTTATCTGGAGGCAGTTGTCCAATAAATATCTTCACAAAACAACAGAACTTTAATTGTTTAAAAGCTTATATTAGATTTCCCTGACGAGTGACCTTTGTTTTGTCTTTGCTTTCCGGGAAAAACCACATCACTGGTCGTTTGTTCATCTGGACCAGTTTATATATTCAGTTGCAAGAGCAGAAGTTACATGACTTTGTTATAACACAGCAAAAAGTCTTAAGACATGAACTTGTAAGTTGTTGGAAACTAGAAGCTGAGTTTGCGTCGTCTTTTCAACCAGTGGAGGAGTTAATCTCCTTCTCATCAGGTGTAACCATGTTTTAAAACCCGGGTATCTCCACTGGTTTCTTTGTAAACGAGGATACGATCACCGTTACTCACCAGTGACCAGCACCAGCCCCAGGGAGTAGAGGTTGTGTCCATGCAGGAGGCCACAGTGAGCGGTGAGGCCTCGTGCTTCACTGCCCAGCCCGAGGGTCAGAGCATTGAACACCACACCGAAGCCGTACCTACAGCAGCATGCGGGAGAGACGCAGGTTTAGAGGGAAGCACAGTCCTCAGTCCTCTGATCATGTTTCCATTGAAGTGCGTCTCACAGTTTACTGTTCTGGATGAAGATGCTCTCGGTCAGCTGGTCTCCCTCTTTGAAGATCTTCTCGTTGTAGATGTTGGCCATGGAGGAGATGATGCACTGGAGCAACAGCAGCACGTGACCCACGCCGACAGACTGAAGCTTCCCCACAATCCTGTTCCTCCACAGCTGGACGGACGGGGAGGACGTCCACGTGTCATCGACACTGGGACGAGAGCAAAGACACGATGGACAGAACTGAGTCGGCTGTTGATGAACTGCTTTCCATTCCTAACCCCAGTTTCCCCAAATACATTCTCTGGTTCCATATTAAACTGAAACTGACACATTCAGGATAATAAAGCTGCCGTTAGTGAACTAGTAAACAGGAAGTGGAAAGCAGACGTGTCACTTCACACCAGGAGAAGTCATCGTGTTATGACAGCTGTTATCATGTGTGTTAAACACTGTGGATACTCTGTCCTCACTTGTTCCTCATTTGAATCCCTGAAGTTCTTTGTTTATCAGCCGTTTATCAGCGGCTGAGAACGTTACCTGCTGTTCCTCTTCTGCTCCAGCAGCTGTGTGTACAGCAGGCAGGAGTTGGAGGGGGGGGTCAGGGGGTGGAAGTGGAGGCTGTGCACGGCGACGGCGTTTTGGCTGCTTCCTGATCCCGTCGTCAGGGACACGATGGAGAAGAAGAGGACGAGTAACGCTGCCCACTGAACCCAGGACAGGCGCCTCCTGGAGGACGAGCAGAGAAACACAGTATTCTGGTTTTATATCTGTGGTAGACATGGAAATCTAAAACTTAAATTTAATAAATAATTCAAACAGAAGGCGGACATGTCCTAGCAGAGAGACAACCTACTTCAAAACTATTCTGAAGAGTACTGCTGTGGTCAGGATCACAAAGTTGGAGAACAACACTGCCATCGCCTGGAGACGAGAGGAACCACAGGAGGTGAAACAGCAGAACATGACGACTGCATCTGTAACATCTGGATTCTAAAGACTGGTAAGAAACCAGATGGAAAAATATACTCTAACATAACGTTTTTCAAAGATTCGTGAGGTTTTCATATTAACAGAGTTTAAAAAACTGGAATTTATGCAACAAATCTCCTCAAGAAGCAAAAGCGTGTTTCCTCTGGAGATCAACTCACAGGCTGAAGGTAGGTCATCACAAAGAAGATGATGAGGTTGTCCAGGAAGTAGAGGAACGCAGGGATGGCCCACTTCAGAGAGCTGAGGAAGGAGGAGCTGGAGGAGCAGCCCAGATCTCTGCAGGATCGACCCTCTGAACAGACAACAGGAGCAAACACACATAAGAAAACATGTTCATCACAGATTCAACACAAACACAACTGGGACTTGGACGTTTACCTCGAACTATGACCCTGACGGACATAATCAGACAGAAGATCAGCTTGATGAGCTCAGCCAGTAGATTGACAGACGCTGGGAGGAAATCATACTTGTTCTCTGTAAATAAAACAGACAGGTGTTATGAAGATGGTCCGAGGAATCTGTTTATAAACTGTCAAACCTGTTTCTTCATCACTCACCTGCGTTGGCAGAGAATTTGAGCAGCAGGATGCGACTTGTCCCCAGAACCACGAAGCCCAGGCCGAGGGCGAGCGTGTAGGCCGAGGAGCGGGAGCACAGACTGGGGCAGGACTGGCAGCGCACCATGGCTGACACTGGGACGTGAAGTGGTCAGACCTGCTGGTTAATAACACAGACACCGTGTTGGTATCAGACTGGTGCAGGTTCTGGTTTCAGAAAGAAACTAATAAAACATCAAATGTCCTGTTTTGTTTGACCAAAAGTTAAAACAGCCAAAGATATTTAGTTGTTTAGTTGTCATTATTTGAGAAGAATCTGAATTATCAAAAGTTTTGTTGGTACTTCAGCTTGAAAAATTAAAACAGGAAGTACTTCTCTGTGTCTTAGTTAATCATTTAGTTGAATAATAGTTTGATTTCTAGTTCTTTCAGCTGTTGTATGATCACTTTGGAGGCTGACAGGTGTTTTATTAGTTTTTCCTTCATGTTTTTTCTTTATTTTAAATCCTCTTTTTATTGGATTATATCAAAATCCAAGTACACAATGTCAGAAACAGTAAAAGCCTCATTTCTCTGAGTCAGACTCCAACAGATTGAATTTAAATAAAAGTGGTATATAAGGTATTTGTTCCTCACTCTTGTTGAGGGTTAAACGAAGGATGTTGCATCTTGAAAAACCCTGTGACACAGATTGTGAAATATGAGCTTAACAAATAAAATCTGTTTGATAGTGATAATGTATGTTGTGCCGTCAATTAAATTATATTTGTATGAAGCCAGATCACAACACACATAATCTCCAGACAATAAACACGAGGAGATATCTCAATACTATAGAAAAACCCAACAGTTCCCAGATTTGGTTCTAAACTGATTAAATCAAGTTACAGTCACGGAGCAAAAGGTTAAACTGGTAAACTAGTAGTTTGCAATATATGTGTAATATAAAAAGGAGAATTAAAAATGCTAAGTATCTTAAAAATGGTTAAATACTAGTTTGCCTGAGGAGTGATTTTAAAATGTTATTGATTAGTTTAAGACTCTTTATGGTCTGACACCAGTTTAAATGTCTGATCTTTGAATTCCATCGTTTACCTCTGAGCAGCTACTTCTAATCTGAAGACTTTACCTGAGGGGCCAGGTTATTTATGTATCATATCTCTATTATTATTATAATTATTATTAACCTTACTATTTACTGACTGTACCTCAGTGTGTATTTCAACCCTCTGTTTTCTGTTGTGTAGTATTTTGTACTTTATGTTCTCTATAAATAAAGTTATTAATCATTTGCACAATACTAAGAAGTTATTAATATTAAAGTTCAGGTGTAAATAAGTTTAAAGTCTCTTTGTTCACAGTGACGTAACGGAGCTGCGTGTCGGTTCAGATCGTCAGTGACGTAACGACTCAGATCATAAATGAGAGTAACTAAAGCTTTAGAAGTAATTTAATAAAACAACGTCATTAACTCGAATGGTTTAATGTGATCACATGACGTCATGTTCCTGTGCTTCTTCTCAGAATTAGAGAAGCTCAGTTAGCATCGCCATGTTTCTGTACACAGACACACAACAACACACACAACACACGTCTCCTCACACACAGAGACACACACTGACACACTCAGACACACACTGATCCTCCAGCCTCCGACACAACGTGAGAAAACAACACAACTCACCCACAACTTCGTCTTATTCTCTCCAACACATCCCAGCTGCATCCGACTCGCAGCACTTCCGGGTTAGTCCGCGCATGCGCCCCGGGTATTTTCTCGGGGTACCCCTGGCTGTGATTGGCTGAGCCTGACTCTGATCCACGAGCCTCCAACCAATAATCTCTCTCCGTGGATAAATCGACCAATCAGAGGGAGGGAATACAAAAGAACGAAGCAGCGTTGACAGGTTGTTTGTGGTTGTCAAGTGTTGACGTCACACTGCACTGTGACCGGAAGAGCAGGTCACATGACTGAGTCGCGCTCACCTGGAGGAAGGTTTGTGTGAAACATGTGTTTGTGTATTTTAACTTTCATTCAGTTTATAGTTTTTATTCAGTTTGTAGTTTTTTTTCAGTCACATGTGATTTACCATTAAAGTACTGAACACAACAGGGGCGTAAACAGAGGGGGCCATGGAATGTCAAGCCCCCCCCCTCCCCTCCTTTCATAGACTTCTATAAAAACAACCAGTGAAGTCGCCCCCTGCTGGTCATTACACAGAATACAGGTTTCAGGCACATTGGCTTCCCTTTGGAAACCCAGCGTTTACGTCCATTTTAATAAACAATCTATGGCTCAGAAGGACAAGATGGCTGTTTCATGTTTGGGGCATTTTGGCTTCACTTTCCTACAGTGGGAAGTAGAAATGTTCATCTTTATTTACATTCTATAATAAAGACCTAGACCAATTAGATCTTAGGCTCATTTAACGGTGATATAAATCTGTGTCTCTTTGTGGCCAACTCCGTAAAGCTCATAAACAACAAGCACGTATACAGATGACATAATGTGATATGTGTCTGCTCCACAAACAGATAAACAAAGCTCAGGACGGGCGTCGTCTCCAGATGTTTCTCATACACAATGTTTTCATGTGTCTTCATTGGAATATGGACATTCTGAGGTCAGAGACACAGGGTTGGTGTAGGAGACGATGGAAGAAGAACCTCCCTTCGGATGATTCACAGCCAAACACATGAGGTTTCAATTTCAAGAGAAAAAAAACAAGAGACACAGTTCATTGCCCCGGGACATAATGTTTAAACGTGTGTGTGTGTGTGTCTGTGTGTGTCTGTGTGAGTGTGTGTGTCACTGACAGATAAAGCACTGAGCCGACCTCCCGGCAGATCACAGCTTCTGGACTTGTCGTTGTGTCCAGTGTCACCTGGAGGATTCACCCCAGACATGCAGCTCTGTTTCTGGGCTGGAGCTCGGTGTCTCCTGCCCGTCCTGGTCCTTCTGTCCGTCCTTCATGTCCGAGCAGCAGAGCAGCTTCCACCCAGAGAGAGACACTACTACATTGCTGCTGTGGAGATAGACTGGAAGTACTCTGACAATGACACACAAAGGTACAGTGCTCCCTTTAGGATTCAAATGAGAAGAACTAGATATGAAACAGGTTTTATGTTTTTTTTTGGTGAGATTCCAAGTTAACATTTGTGCCTTTTTATTATTTGTTTTTCATTAGAATTTATTTATTCTAAATTCTGTCAGTCTAATCTTCTGCAGCTGAAGTTCTCTGTAGCTTTTAATAGTTCAGTTTGTCCTATTTGCATTTCTTTATCATCCTTTTAATCAATTATAATCATATCAATTGTTGTTTTTATATATTTAGACACAGACTAAGTCAAAAACTTTAATTTAAATATTAGTAAAATGTTCTCCACATGTTGTTAAATGCTGCTTCATATGAGTCTTTACTTTTTCTTGCGTGTTGATTGAAGTCTTGTATTTTTCCAGCTATAAGAAAGTGGTGTTTCGAGAGTATGAGAAAGATTTCAGGAAGGCGAAGGCTCATCCCTCGTGGTTAGGTAAACACTGAACTCACTCTGCTTCTAATTAACAGCAAAAACATGTTGACTGTCTTCAAATTCATTTTGTCACACAAATAAAAACACTTATTTCATCACTATTATCCAGAAAGGAATTGGTGTGCATGTATATTTGCAGGTTTCTGAAATTCCTTTTTTATTTGCTGTTAATTTTAGCTTGACTTCCCCTTAATGTGTCACCTATCTGCAGTTAATGAATTATACAAGCAGCTGTTTTATAACTAGTGTTTCGCTTTGTTCTAATGAATATTAAATATGTCTAATAACACTAATAAATCAGCACAAAACCTTGTAACTGTCCCAAATAACAATAATAAACTTATATAGCTTATATTAAAACACAGATTAGATTCAAAACAAAAATTGGTGAATAGGAAACAGTTAAAAAAGCTATTCCAGAATTTAAAAGTAAAGATAAATAGGATAAAATAAAACTATGAGATGATTAAAATAGATGGTAAAAGCAAATACAACATTTTAATAACACAACTCAAAAGTGCCTGGAAACAGCGCTTTAGATGAATAATAAAAACATTAATCATAATTCACTGATTGTGAAATAGTGTCTGGTTGTTAATTACGGTCAGTGAATCAACAGCAATGACACAGGAAGAAGGTGATGAGTCAACATGAACTGACGATATTTGCTCTGTTGTGTCATAATGTACATAAACACACACACACACACACAGTGGATGTGTCGAGTGCGAGTGTGTGAAGTGTGTGTTCTTCTGTGCAGGTCTGCTCGGACCCACCCTGAGGGCGGCGGAGGGCGAGACCCTCGTGGTCACTTTCAGGAACATGGCGACCACGTCACACAGCCTTCACCCCCACGGGGTCGCTTACGGGAAGCAGTCGGAGGGTGGGTGTCCGTCACATGACTGTGGTCCCCCGGAGACACAGCTGCACCTCAGTGTGTGTCTGTTGGAGTCGTGGCGGGAGCTCGTCGTGTTACTCATTCCAATACTCACACAGGATTGACCAACACAACAAACAACGTTGTTTGTCTTTTTCTGAAATATTAACCAGGACAGATGATTCTCCAAGAACTGAAGTCCAACAGGGCACTTTGCTGAGCCGGCAGAAACCCCCGTCTGACTTTACATGTAGAGAGAAATCTGACAAAGACATGAGTGGAACTGGAGTTTCAGGAAATTGAGACTAAATGTTCCTTCATTTGCTGAAAGTCAAAGAGCAGGATTCAAAATGAAAGAAGCTTGAGGGAAGATTCTTTTAATCTTCATTGTTTGGGGGATTTAAGCAGAATGTCACAAATGTAATGAAGAATGTCTGAAAACATCCTCAGACCCCTGCACAGTCATGAAATGTTGTGGATTCAACCCGGCTGCAGGGTTAAGGTTCACCCGGGTTCCCCCCTGTACAGTGGTTAGTTCGATTCTGTGTTTGTTTGATTGATTTTAAAAAAAATGAACCTATTTCCACAAAACTCGGTGGAAGGTTATGAGGGGGGGTCAGCAGAGAACTCAATACATTTAGGAGCAGATCCAGAAACATTTTCTCAATTTTCCCAATGAATACTTCCTGTTGGGCCTTGGTGGAAGTTTGAACTCTACTGAGCGACGCTCTAGATGTTTGTTCTGGTTCAAACCTGCTTCTCATCCTGTTTGCAGGAGCCCACTACTTTGACAACACGTCACAGAAAGAGAAAGAGGACGACGTGGTGCAGCCCAACGGGGAACACGTCTACCACTGGGAGGTGACGGCAGACGTGTCACCGCAGCCAGACGACCCCGCCTGCCTCACCTACACCTACATCTCCCACCAGAACGTGGTGGAGGACTTCAACGCCGGCCTCATCGGCGCGCTGCTCGTCTGCAAACCCAGTGAGCAGAGGAACACGGACACAACATGTCAGCTGCTCTGAAGGTCACTGGGTCAACACCTCTTCTGCTCCCTCTCTCTTTCAGAAAGCCTGAATGAGTCGGGGCAGCAGATCCACTTCCACCAGGAGTACGTGCTCCTCTTTGGGGTTTTCGATGAGAAGGAGAGCAGGTACAAGACGATCGGCCACGCCCCCGACAACCACGTCAAATACACCATCAACGGCTTCACCAAGGGGTCACTGCCAGGTCAGTCCCTCAGAGTCACGTCTTCACTTCTTATCTGAAGCAGCGAATCACCCTTACTAAGTTATGGTAAAGTTATGCTCACTGTTGCTTTGTGTCATGAACATGCACCACAAACAACAACAACACCAATATACCCACAGAATAAGAATCCACTGAGCATGCTCACAATTCTTACAGTTTCTTCCACTGCTGCTTGTATGTACAGATGTGCAGCACATGTGTGTACATGAATTACAGTCAGTGAAAAACAACATTTTCTTTATGAACACGACGATTCAAAGATGAAACCCACACAGTGACCACCAGCTTCCTCTTTTCTCTCCAGATGTGAGTGTGTGCGCTCATGCCTCCGTGAGTCTGCATCTCCTGGGCATGAGCTCGGAGCCGGAGGTTTTCTCGGTGCACATGAACGGGCAGGTGCTGCAGCAGGCCGGCCACAGGGTGTCCTCCGTGGGTCTGATCAGCGGCTCCACCGCCACCGCCAGCATGGTGGCCATCCACACAGGCCGCTGGCTGCTGTCCTCACACATCAGCAGGCACATCGAAGGTGGTTTATCTGCACTGGGATGACTGGATCCTCTGTCCACCACACATGTTACCAGTGGCTCTAAATGTGTACCTCCTGCTCTTGCAGCTGGCCTGCACGGGTTTGTGGATGTGAAGACGTGCGGCGGGTTCGAGGCTCCACGCCGACGGCTGACTCACGCACAGAAGAAAGAAAGCAGGGAGTGGATCTACTTCATCGCCGCTGAGGAAGTTGTCTGGGACTATTCACCTAACCTGCAGCCACATGTTGATGAGTAAGGTTTTAAAACACTGATCAAACACCCTCTGTTATATATGATAGAGCTGCTGATTAGTGGATCAAATCTGGATTGAACATTTCTCTGTTTTTCACTCTTCTGCAGTCAAACAGCTGAAGTTCTGTTTCCAAGATGAAATGAAACCTCTTGTCTCTTTGTGCAGGGACTTCAGGCTGAAGTACTTGAAACAGTCATCGACACGCGTAGGTCAGAAGTACAAGAAGGCCGTGTACACGCAGTACAAGAACGAGTCGTTCACACAGAGGATTGAGACCAAGCAAAGGAAGAACGAGCTCGGGATCCTGGGCCCAGTGATCAGAGCCCAAATCAGAGACGTTATCAAGGTGAGATCATGATGGTTTCATGTTAAAGCTGTTTTCTGATTCAAAGAATATAATTCAAAGTGGTTCACTCAACAAAATGCTTCACAAAACACAAGAGCTCAGAAAAACTCGAGAAGATTTGTCTGTAAATGTTCGTTCTGATCTAGATCCAGTGTCTTAGGGATCAGTGTTTGTGAGGAATCCACCTGAAGAGCCGGTCAGACAGTTATTCAGTCAGGGAAACATTATATGAAATGAATTAATAAGAGAAGAATTGTATTCTCCTTTTAGGGAATAAATTATTGAGACAGCCGACAGGATCTTTCTGCTGAGACCCAACAGGCTCATATTTTGATTTGGAGACATATATAGAAAGATAAATATAAACTGTTCCTTCTCTACTGAATCCACTTGATCAGTGTCAGTCCTCTACATGTGTCTGTGTCTCTTCAACATCCATGAATAAAACAAGTCTGCAGCTTCTCCCCTGTTGTGGTTTTAGACACTATCTCAGATTGTTGACAGACTTTGTCCCGTCACACGTCCTCTCGTCCTTTCACAGATTGTTTTTAAGAACATGGCGTCCAGGCCTTACAGCATCTATCCACACGGTCTGACGATCCTGAAGTCAGAGGAGGGAGCCAACTACCCAGAAGGAGGTGGAGTCTCTTCTCACCATCAAACTAAAGGATTGAACACTGACTAGTGACGATGACCTGTATCTAATGAGGTGCTCTGTGATGCGGTTGACAGGCAACAATTCCCACGGGGTTCAGCCTGGTGAGACGCACACGTACGTCTGGAGAGTGGTGGAGGAGGACGAGCCTCTGGACGGAGACTCCCGATGTCTGACTCGGATGTACCACAGCGCAGTGGACGCACCACGAGACATCGCATCAGGACTGATCGGACCGATCCTCATCTGCAAGAGTCAGTCGCTCAACCGCAGGAACGTGCAGGTAAAACTCTGAAGGGCCGTGGAACAGTCCTCACGATGGATCCATGCACACAGCTGCTGCCATTCTGATTGACATGTAACTTACTACCTGCCTGATGACAGTCGAACAAGGTGTCCACAGTGTCCTAGGCCCAACTCACCGAAAGGTCAAATGTTCTATAAACGGACCAATGAGGGTTTTGGTTTGTTTCTCCAGTTGAAAGCAGACAAGGAGCAACACGCCATCCTCGCGGTGTTCGATGAAAACAAGAGCTGGTACCTGGATCACAACATCGCTCACTACTGTGATCCAACCCAGGTCAACAAGGCCGACCCCGACTTCTACAAATCCAATGTCATGCACAGTGAGTGTTCCTGTGATCAGATGATTCTGAGCTCGTTCGTGCAGCTGCTTTGTCTGATGTCCACGTCCATTTCCCTGCAGCGATTAACGGTTACATGTTTGAGAGCGGCCCGCTGTTGGGCTTCTGCAACGGAGAGATAGCAACGTGGCACGTGTCGAGCGTCGGGGCTCAGGACTACATCCAGACGGCCACCTTCTACGGTCACATGTTCCAGTTGAACGAGCGGCCGGAGGACTTCCTCAGCCTCTACCCCATGACTGGAGAAACCATCAGCATGACCATGGACAACCCCGGTGAGTCACAGCTAGAGAAGGCCTTTATATTTCAAACTGTGATTTCGTAGAGGGAAAGGAGAAAGTGATAATACTTTCATATTTGAGACCGTAAAGAAAAGGTCAGAGGAAACCATGGGAAGCAAATGTCAGTTCCAATTAGGAAAAAAACAATCTGGACCTAGTGAATTAAAATGTGGTTTCATAAGGAGACTGTATGTCCTCAATCTAGTTTTTTACCTTTGTGTGTCTTTCCTCAGGTGTCTGGCTCATGGCTTCTCTGAACTCTCATGAGACGACCAAAGGGATGCGGGTGAAGTTCCAGGATGTTGAGTGTTATCGCGAGTACCAGTTCGATTCCAGTGAGGAGAAGGAGGACTCCAATGAATTCAACAAGTGGAAGCTTCCGAGCATCGCAGACATCAAGAAGGACGAGGAGCAGCCGAAGAATAAGAATGTGGTGGTGGACTTTGACACAGACATGTTTGCAGCAGAGTTGGGTCTCAGGTCCCGGAAAAACCAGACGACCGACTCAGACATGGAGAAGCTGGACCTCTCTCGCCTCGACAGCGACCTCATGGATCTGCCCGACGGACCAGAACCAAACTCAATGAACAAGACATGGTTTTCAAATCGTGAAGAGGCCGATGGAGTGAACCTCACAGTGGTGGATTCTCTGAGTGAGAACACGACTCGTATACAGAGCACGAGTGCAGCGTCCACACTTAACAGCTCATTGAAAACAGAGAGCACGACCGCCTCATACAACAAATCGCTGAAGAACGAGAGTATAACTACAAGTAGCAACGTTTCTCAAAATGCTTCTAAACCTGATAATGATGCTGTGTCTGACACGAAGAACAAAACTTTCCACAATGCTACGGAATTATCAGCTGCTGGAAATGTTTCTGCAGAGATAACAAACCTGAGAGGAACCAAACCAGAAACTGCTAATCATACCGTAACAGAACAAGAAACTACCAACGATACAGAAGTAGAACAAGAAACTACAAACATTACAGCAGCAGAACAAGAAACTACAAACATTACAGCAGCAGAACAAGAAACTACAAACATTACAGCAGTAGAACAAGAAACTACCAACGATACAGCAGCAGAACAAGAAACTACAGCAGCAGAACAAGAAACTACAATCATTACAGCAGCAGAACAAGAATCTACCAACATTACAGCAGCAGAAGAAGAAACTACCAACGATACAGCATCACAACGAAAAACTACAAACATTACAGCAGTAGAACAAGAAACTACAGCAGCAGAACAAGAAACTACAATCATTACAGCAGCAGAACAAGAAACTACAAACATTACAGCAGTAGAACAAGAAACTACAGAAGCAGAACAAGAAACTACAGAAGCAGAACAAGAAACTACAAACATTACAGCAGTAGAACAAGAAACTACAGCAGTAGAACAAGAAACTACAGAAGCAGAACAAGAAACTACAAACATTACATCAGCAGAACAAGAAACTACTAATCTGACACAACCTGGAAATGTAAGTTCCCTGGTGGAGACTGAAAGTAATGAGGAAACCCTGACTGGTGATAACTGGACGATCTTGGCTGTGGAATCTGAGGAGAGACTCACCAGAGGAGACGTGTTCTCTTACTCTGATGATCAGTCCAACACCAACAGTTCCCTCAGTCTGCTAGAGGCACAGACGAGAGATGAGAATAACACAGCAACTGACATGTCAGCAGATGCAACGTTGTCCTCTCTGGACATTGGAGAGTTTAACAGCACAGACAGAAGCACTGGTATCGACTCTTTGAGCTCTGGAGCAGAGCTGGAGAACAAACCTCATCCAAACATATCCAGATCAAACTCTTCAGGTTTGAGGAATGAGACATCGTCTGCAGGAAGAAACGAGACGGTGGACGGGGACTCGTCCAGATCCAGTGGTGGAGTCAGAACCGGAAGTTCTGAGGAGCTCAGTGCCTCCGCGAGTAGCGAAGAAGTTCTGATATACCTCGGACAAAACAACATGGAGGTGATAAAATCCACCTCTGTTAAAACACAGGGCCACAACTGGACTTACGAGGGAGCCCACCAAACAGAGACCATGGAGATTCCCGACCACATGGTTAAATATTTCCCGAGACCGACACCTCGAACAACGCCAGCTCCAAAGAGGAAGAAGAATACGGTGCACATCCGCCAGAGGCCTCAGAAGGGTGAGGGCATGAAAACCAAGAGGAGGAAGGAGTACAAGCCTGTGGCCAGGAGCAGTTTGCCGTTCTCTCCTCGTGGATTCAACCCAGACCTGACGCCACGCGGGGCCCGACCCAACGTGCCGGTCACCTTCTCTGATGAGGAGGAGCTCCTTAACGAGCCCGTGGTGATCGGCGTGCCGCGGCATGACTTCAGTGACTACGAGCTGTATGTTCCTGGAGATGAACCGGACCATCTCGGGATGGATGAGCCAGACGTGAAAGCAAACGAGTATGAATACGTGGTCTACAAAGACCCCTACAGCAGCCACGAGGACGTCAAGAGCCTGTACCTGGACGAGACCTCCAAATACATCTTGAAAAACTCAGGTCCCAACGTCAGGACGTACTTCATCGCTGCAGAGGAGGTGACGTGGGACTACAGCGGCTACGGGCAGAGGTAAGCTCCGAGAACCACGTTAGAAAACTGTGCATCAATAAGAAAGATCAAAAAGTGAAATGAGGTCATGCTGTCGTCACAGGAGACAAGACAAAGCGCAACTGAACACCCGGAAAACCACGTTCTCCAAAGTGGTTTTCAGAAGCTACACGGACAGTAGCTTCAGCACCCCCGACGTCCGGGGAGAGATAGACGAGCATCTGGGAATCCTGGGACCAGTCATCAAGGCTGAGGTCGGACAAAGCATCATGGTAAGACTGGATCCATCAGCTGGAAATCTGTTGTTATCTATCTCATCAGGGGATTTATCTGTACAGCACGTTTCTTAACAACGACACAAAGTGCTTCACAAGAGGATAAAACTAAAATACATTAGAACAACAGAGAACAAACTGAAGTAAATTCAGCTCGAGACGAAGGACTATCGGCTGATCTAAGATGTGCAGGCTCACAGTCAGGTAACGTGAGTAGATCCTTGATAGACAAAGGAGCCGGATTGTGTTAGCTTTACATTACAGCACAAAGTCATGTGGGTCATGTTCGGTCCATATGATACAAACTGTGAAGACCAACACAAAAGATAGAGACACAAACCGTAACTGTGTGTGGTTCTTCCTCTCAGGTGGTGTTCAGGAACAACGCCGACCGGCCGTACTCCGTCCATCCCAACGGGGTCACCTACACCAAGAGGACCGAGGGTCTGTCCTACGAGGACGGCTCCAAGTACTGGTACAAGTACGACAACGAGGTTCGACCCAATTCCACCTTCACGTATCTGTGGAAGCTCCCGATCGAGGTCGGGCCAAAGCCGAGCGACTCTGACTGTCGAACCTGGGCCTATTACTCAGGTGTCAACCCTGTGAGTAGTTTGTAGATGATTAATAACTCATTATATGTTAAAAAGGCTAACACAAACTTAAACCTTTACATTTAAATAAACAAAATGGTTTATTGAGAAGTCTATGTTTGGGTTGTGCAAAGTGAACGTGTGGTTTGAAACTACAGTACTGCTGCTCTGTCTCTCAGGAGCGGGACATCCACACGGGCCTGATCGGGCCTCTGCTGGTGTGTCGGGAGGGAACCCTGAGCGGGAACCCGCCGGACCTCATGGAGTTCATGCTGCTGTTCATGACCTTCGACGAGTCTCAGAGCTGGCTCTACGAGAAGAACCACGAGAGGATGCAGAGGAAAAATCGCAGGAAATACTTTGACCCGTACTTCAAGGACAAACTCAAGTTCCAATGTAAAGAATGTTGTACTTTCAACTGGTCTGGTTAAAATGATCCTGCACCCGGAAGAGATTCAGAATCTTCATGTTGTGTCCTCAGCCATCAACGGGATCATTTACAACCTGAAGGGTCTGAGGATGAGCACCCAACAGCTCGTGCACTGGCACCTCATCAACATGGGATCTCCCAAAGACTTTCAAAGTGTCCACTTCCACGGCCAGACGTTCCTGCACCGGGGGACCAGCAGCTACAGACAGGCTGTGTACCCTCTGCTGCCCGGTGAGCACTGACGTGTCCGTCCAGGAGACTTCAGAAGAACCTGATTTATCGAGTGTTTGATGTGAGCTTTGCAGCAGAGACGTGTGTTTCAACTCATCTTCCAAACTGTCTGCAGGGAGCTCTGCGACTCTGGAGATGTTTCCTGCCAAACCTGGTCTGTGGCAGCTGGAGACAGAAGTCGGTTCTATCCAGCAGCAGGGAATGCAGACTCTCTTCCTGATTCTAGACAACGGTACAAACAATGAAATAACTGCTGCTCAATCTAAAGATGTTACATTGTATTTTAATATTGTGATATTTTCGTGTGCTTGTCCTGTCAGACTGTAACCGTCCACTGGGTCTGGAGTCCAGCAGCGTGAAAGATTCTCAGATCACAGCAATCAACACCAGAGGTAAACATTCCTCCTGCTGCCGCCACACAAGCTGTGAGAGCAAAGACGTCACCAGTGTAACCACAGTGTTTCCATCTGTGCAGGAAACTGGGAGCCGCATCTCGCCAGACTGAACAATCAGGGTAGATACAACGCGTGGAGCACAGAGAAGAACAACAGCTGGATTCAGGTGTGTGTTATATGTGTAATCACTATATTTGCACATGTGCACTTGCTCCTTACGTGATGACAACGTGAGTGTGTCTGTGCAGGTGGACTTCCAGAGGCCAGTCGTGATCAGTCAGGTGGCCACGCAGGGAGCCAAGCAGATGTTCAACTCCCACTTTGTGGTCAAGTACTTCATCTCCTACAGCACGGACCGCAGGAAGTGGATCTTCTACAAGGGCGACAGCAAGGGCCTCAGGAAGGTGGGCGGGGCTTGATGCCCTCTTTGATAAGTGCAAATGTTTAGAAATGAATCATCATCAACACCTAGCACCCTCCTCTTCTCTTCTCTCGTCAGGTCTTCATTGGGAACCAGGAAGCTTACGAGACAAAGAGAAACACCTTCTCTCCACCTCTGATTGGACGGTTCATCAGACTCCACCCCATCCACTGGAACACCAAGGCCACAGTTCGCATGGAGCTCTACGGCTGCGAGCTCGACGGTAAACTCTGTTCCTGCTCGTGTGAGAAAGAAAAGATTCAAACACATGAAGATCTGTGTCACACATTGTTGGTTCTATCGATCTGATCTGTGATCTGCGACCTCAGGATGCTCGGTGCCTCTGGGGATCGAGAGCGGACTCATCGGGGATCATCTCATCACGGCCAGCTCCACGGCCACCAGCTGGTACTCTGGACCCTGGAGGCCGTCCCTCGCTCGCCTCAACAAGCAGGGCACCATCAACGCCTGGCAGGCCAAGGTACTGACTCTAATATATAAGAATATGTCTTTACTTACTTCTGTTTGATGTAAATGAAGATAAAATATCTCAGGTGCTGTCGTCTGACATCGTCTGCAGCGTTTTTTTTAATTTAATAACTTAACTAATTAAAGGCAAACTACTGCAGCCAGCCACCAGAGGGCGATCCAGGTGATTTGGCTTCACTTTTAGGAAATTTCATGTCCTCCATCTTTATCATAGACTTTACGTAAAAAAAAATTCGTACACTCCAGAACCTGTCTTCTGTGTAGTGACCAGCAGGGGGCGACTCCACAGGTAGTTTCTATAGAAAGTGATTCTACTTCTCACTTTATAACGTCAGTAAATATCTCTAGTTTCAAGTTTTCTTCAAAAAGCTGATGTTCATTTAGTGAATTATGATAATTTACAGTCAATAAGATCATAAAGCACCGGATGTAAGGGGGGAGGGGGGGGGAGGGAGTGTGATTAACAGGTAGCACCGTCCAATGGGTGCCAGTGGGCGTGTCATCGAGCTCTCAGTCAGGCTCCACCCCCAGTCCTACAAAGTTAGTTAGTTCTAAAAACCAAGATGGCGCCGGACAAACTCCCTGTCTGTTCTCCTCCTCTTCCTCAGTACAACGACAGGAGCCAGTGGCTGCAGGTGGAGCTGCCGCAGGTGAAGAAGATCACAGGGATCATCACTCAGGGAGCCAAGTCAGTGGGGACAGAGATGTACGTCATGTCCTACATGCTCCAGTACAGCAACGACGGGGTCAACTGGAACCAGTACACCGACGACGAGGACGTCCAGTACAAGGTGCAGCAGGATCACATGGGAACTGGAAACACACGTGAACCAGCAGCAGATTCTAATGGTTGTCATGTTTCTTTCTCATCACATCCAGACGTTCCCAGGAAATATCAACAACAACGACCACGTGAAGAACTACATCTACCCCCCCATCTTCTCACGCTTCATCCGAATCGTCCCCAGCAGGTGGATGAGCTCCATCACCATGAGGGTGGAGCTGCTGGGCTGCGACTTCGAGTGATTATACACACACATAGAACTCAGTTCCCTAAATATGTGAAAGAACTCCCTGTATAGAGGATAAAACATATACAGATATATGAAATCAAAGCTTTTATAATGTAAACACACATTCGTTAGACTCATCAAAGTTTGTGGAACTTAACTGAAACATAAATCTCCTAAATATCAGATCCTCTCTGGTCAGGTTCAGAGGTTTGAACCGGACAGGATGTGAAAGTGTTGAATTATTATATTATATCTTCATTTGTTTTTATTGCTATTATTTGTGTCATTGGTTTGTGCTTCATACTTTTCCTTGTGCAGAGAAATATTTAAAGAAATTCTATATAGAGATAGTGGGGTCCCCCCCTCCCATTCACTTCAGTGTATCTAATGCAAACTCTGGTTCTATGTGATACAATTCTTCACTCTTTTGTTAATATTTCTGTGATTTTTAAAAACTCGTTGCATTTTTTAACTCTGGCATGTTAAACTTTGTACTTTATGAAATGAATAGAGATAAATGTAAATATGTAAGTAGAGGTCTTGTAGTTTATTTTGCAATAAATAAGATAACATATGATGAGCCTTTCTTTCTTTCACACATGGAGATCCTCCAGTTGCCAAATGAAAAACACCAAACTGAATATGTGAAAACCTCAGTTTGAGAAACGTCTGAGAAACTAGTGCCACCAGGTTCCTGTAGAGATGGTTTTGAACCTGATGAGATGCAAACCAGCACATTCAAGTTCACCACCTGCAGAGCTCACATTTCCACAGTCTTCATCACCTTCCCCTGGCTGATGAAGGTGATCAGGTGGAAAGCCCCTGAACAGACGAGTAGGTAAGAAAGTCAGTGAACTTTGAGATGAGATTGTTCACAACTTGGAAGCTAAATGGAAAAACCCCTCCACTGTGATTCTGAGCCTCCAAACACCAGCTGCATCTCTGGGCTCTCACCACCAGGTGTCGCTGCAGCTTCGTTTTAACCAGAGGTCCGATTCAGGCACAACATCCTCACGTGAGATAAAGTTGTGTTTGATCTGTCTGGTGAGATCAAAGGAGCAGATTGTGGCAGAAACCAGCATCTGTCTGAGAGACAACAACATGGAAACATGTGACGTCCGCGTTTCTAAAGTCAAACACACAAAAATACATCGACTCACTTCAACCTCATGACTTTACTCTCACACCCTGATGGACACGACTCGATGAGCTGTTTTCATTCTATATAGAGGACGCCTCATTTTACTTTGTGTGAATCACCACCAGAGGAATCATATCTGGGAAGTGTCAACTAATAATGAAATGACGTTATCACCACTCACAGGGGAAATCTGAAGTTTTATGGGATATTTATTCTTTTGTTGTTGGGATGAAACTATTTTCCTCCTTTTCAGTAGCTCTGCCTGGTGTTGTTATGCTCCTGTTGATGGATTGTGTACTTTTGTTTTATTACTCAACCAGTTTCCCCCTAGAGATCAACCAAGTTTATCCTTTACTATTTCCTATATCCTATATCCTATACCGTAGTTCCTTTCCTAGCTTATACTATACTATATATTTATAATATATATTCTCCTAAGATTATTTGTATTACTGTTGTTGTTGTTTTTATATTTGCTGTTGTTGTAAAAGTTACACAACGAATAGAATAAATAAACTGCAATTAACTTGTGACAAGTTATAATAAGTCAAATGAACTTTAGTAAACTTTCCACTTCAACATATTGAATCTGCGACATCACTGAGAGACATTAATAACCTAGTGTGTGTGTGAGTGTGTGTGTTTGTCGGTGTGTGTGTGTGTGTGTGTGTGTGTGTGTGTGTGTGTGTGTGTGTGTGTGTGTGTGTGTGTGTTCGAATCTGCCCGGTGATAATAATAAAATGTGAAGAAGCTGGGGGGGGGGTATTAATATCTGTGTTACTCCTCCTGTGACGTCACACGAGCTGTTTACAAACACACACTTTTATGAGAGAGAGAGAGGAGGGGGGGGGGGTAACTTCAACCCGGGGAAACTGCTATTGGTCACTGCACTGACACACACTCACACACGTACACACCCTCACTCTCACGCCCTCACGCGCACGCACCGCCCACAGACAGGCTCTATAAAGCTGCGGCTCTCGCGCTTCGGGCTCAGTTCGAGCTGCGGGATTCGAACAGTGGAACTTTATCACTGAGGAACTTTCACGGTCACTTCAGAACATCCGAGACTTTCTGGACTTTTCAGGATAAAAACACTGGAATCATGAAATCTCCAAAACTCAAAGCCCGAGGTGAGCTCACTCTATTTATTAATTATTAATAAATCATAACTTTGCTTTAATTGTCACTATAGGTTCATTCATGTTGTATAATCATATTTTAGTTCACTATGAGCCTTCATCTTTCACAGTCAGCTCATTATGAATCTGATGACTGACATCACGTGTTGTTGTGTCTGTTGTGTGTCTGTTGTCCCGCAGCGGACCTGGTGCACGAGCAGGACCTGAGCGACGTCCTGTGCGAGTTCGACGCGGTGATGGAGGACTTCACGTCGCCGGTGGAGAAGCGTCACTTCCGGTACGAGGAGCACCTGAAGACCGCGAAGAGGAGGAGCAGCGCGAGCGTCAGCGACAGCGGCATCAGCGACTCCGACAGTGAGACCAGTTACTCTGTAGGATCGTTACTAACAAGCTGCTCTGGGATCAGTTACAGGACAACTAAACTCCTCCGTCTTCATCTGAGGAGGCTCCACAACTTTAAACTGTAAAATATGAAATATTACACTCCTGCACAGTGGGACTCCAGAACGGAGATCAGGTCTTGTAATCATATCTGCCTCTTGTTGCTTATACACAGCGTGAGTCTTTTTATCTGAGGCTCATTGACCTTTAGCCTCATTAATGCTCCCTCATGGAGTCATATCTCCTCCTGCTCCTCCTCCTCCTCCTCCTCCTGCTCTTCCTCCTCCTCCTGCTCTTCCTCCTCCTCCTGCTCCTCCTCCTCCTGCTCCTCCTCCTCCTCCTCCTCCTGTGCAGTATCTTATCGTGCAGTTGCACAGGCATGAAAACACAATTACACAAAACGAGCAGGAGAAGTGCTCCAGAGATTTTGGGTTGAGATTAAGCTCCCGCTGCATACTTCTGTCAGACCTGCCCCCCCGTGTGTCTCAGTTACTGAATTACTCAACCATGCGGTGGCTTTAAGAGCCCCCCCCCCCATCCCCTCCTGAGGAAAGTATGTCTCAGGTCCCCACGTGTAGAGAAACTGCAGCTTCCCACATGTGAGTGGGCTGGGATCTCTGGGGTCGGAGGAGGAAGGATCTTCATGGTGGTTCAGATTCCTGGAAAGTTGATCAGTGGACGTGTGAGAAGAGAGAGAGACTTCAACCATCCTCAAACTGAGTATCTGAGCTTTTTAAAGTGCAAATGATAAAGATCTGTTATGTTCCGGTGGATTTGTGATTCCATCATCAGCGCCCACAGCGTTTACTGGTCCTGAGGATTGAGCAATGGGCAGTGTCGGGGCGGGGGGGGGGGGGGGGGGGGGGGGGGACATGGGGGGCAGGTGTTTGAACCTGCGGCTCTAATGAGCTTGTTGATTTGCTCCAGGGATCAGATTCCTGCCCGAGCTCCGTCTTCTCCATGGCGCTCTCATGAAGAGGAGCTGTCCCTCTATTGTCCTGCAGCCTGATGGACGACACCAGACTAATGACCTGAGCTGAGATCCATCCCAGAGAGGAAGTGAGGCAGGAATCAGGGAGCGGCGCCCCTTTGTGTGTCTGGGGGGGGGGGGGGGGGGTCTCACGCTGTGTGTTCAGTGCTGAGTGGTTCAGGTCAGGGAGGAGGGGGGGAGTTAAGTGGTCAACATTAAACACTGATGGGGTCTTCAGCCTTTTTATCACATACACACACAGCTTCTCCACCCACATCAGGAGGGAACACTGTGACGCTCTGTAGATCTGTAGCTCTGTAGCTCTGTAGATCTGTAGCTCTGTAGCTCTGTAGCTCTGTAGCTCTGTAGCTCTATAGATCTGTAGCTCTGTAGATCTGAGTGGTACAGATCAGCTGCAGCTCATCAACAAGCTGCTCTGCTCCTCTTCCTCGAATCCAGAGGAGCCGAACGGAAACTTCTGCTGCTACAGACGCAGAGAAGAATGTGTCGTGTCCAGAGATGGCTTGTTCTCAGGGGTCTCAGTTTGTTTATCCAAGTGTGTGTGTGTGTGTGTGTGTGTGTGTGTGAATACAAGCACATGCATGTGTGTGACAGGCCCCAGAGGAAAGCTGTGATTACAGGAGAATGTTCTGTTTACACACTTAAGCTGCTCCACTGACACAAATCAGACTTCTGTGTGTTTGTGTGTGTTACTGTGTGTGTTACTGTGTGTGTGAGCTCATTTTAATCCGTGTCCTCTCTCTCTTTGTGACAGGTGCAGAGTCCCTGAACAGAAACAGCTTCAGCTTCAGTGACGAGCGGCTGAATTCTCTCAGCGTGTTCTCGCCCTCGGCCACGTCGCCGCCGCTGACGTCACCGAAACGTGAGTGAAAACACGACAACAGACTCAGAGAGAGACAGACGGTCTGTTACTGAGACGTCTGTGATTCAAGATGCTCACGTCTGAGTCTCAATCTCTGCTTGTTCTCCTCTGCAGCCAGACTCGGGGACACCAAAGAGCTGGAGGACTTCATCGCCGACCTGGACAAGACATTAGAGAGTAAGTGCTCATTGCTGTCAGAACCTCCTCACACAAAGGCTACCTGCCCCCCCCCCCCCCCCCGTCACGTGGCCCTCGAGGCCTCTGGGGTTTCACAGGAGAGAGAATCACTTTTCACTCTGTCACTCACTGAACTGTGGAGAAAGAAAGAAAACCACCGACTCGGTGAAATCTGCTGCACACACGACACTTAGATGTTTCTATTTCTATGTTTTCACGTCACTTCAGAGACTCATCAGGTGGTTTTCAGATCACCTCCAGTAGATAGAGACACACAGTGGACCTGAGTGGAGCCTCCTCGTCACTCGAGGCCTGGAAGTGTTGGAACTTGCATCCGAGCGAGAGGAATGTGTTCAGGGCTGAAATTCCAACTGTAGCAGTCGGGAGGGGAACGAGGAGCTGGAACTCTCTCTCTTCTGTTTCCCCTCCACCGCCTCTGTTCTGTGTTCCAGTCTCTGACTGAGCTGAGCTCCGGTCAGACGACCCCCTGTTAGCGGGGGGGGGGGGGGGGGGCGGTGTGTTTATTAGGGCCACCGGTGTCGCTCTCAGAATAGAGCCGGCGACCTCTGAGCCAAGGAGCCCTGTTCTAATCAGATCTGTCCGTCTCTCCTCAGGCATGTGACACGGAGGCTGGCAGGCGTCCTGGAGTGAAGCCATGAGGGGGGGGGGGGGGTGGACGTCTCCCCCTGAACATGCACCTGCCTCCCCCCCACCCACACTGACAACCACCCAACAGGATACAGCTGGATGGCAACTGGTGACACCGCCGCGGCGTCCGGTCGAGCCTCCGTGAGTCAGAGCTCGGCCATTGGCCACCAGGACACCATCATTGAAGGGAGACGAGGACGAGGACAAGGACAAGGAGACGAGGAGACGAGGAGACGAGGAGACGAGGACGAGGACACTTGTTGTTGTGCAGAATCACGACACGGAATATTTTCACTGGAACATTTGTCAGAATCACAAACCAACACCCAGTCCAGGTTCCCCCACCCCCCCCCCCCCTCATCTGAAACCTGAGCTGGAAGAGTATTTAAAAAAAAAAAGCCTTTTTATAATAGAAATATATTTGTAATTTTATAGAGCTTCCTATTGTCTTTTTTTTTTTGTGAAATATATTATTTTTGTAACTTGTGTAAATAATAATGATTCTAAAAGTCTATTTGATATTAACAGTCGGATTAAGATGTGACTGGAATAAAAAGGTTCCGTGTTTAAATGAGAACTGGAAATTAAATATATGTATTTAATACAGCTACTGTCTGCCAGATATTAAAGTCTGAGATATTGTTCTTTTAGTAACACGTCTCTTTG